>NC_073303.1:352876957-353176957 GCF_027595985.1 Sorex araneus
CCAATGATGCTCAGGGACTACTTCTGGCTTCTGAATTCAGGAATCATTCCTAATGGTACTCAGGGAACTACATGGGATGCTGGGGATTGAACCCGTGTCAGCTGCATGCAAGGCAAGCACCCTACCTTCTCTACTCTCTCACTAGTCCCAACTCATGCATTTTAAATCTTGTGGTAGTGCCTGCTACTGTAAAGTTGAAAATCTTTTCAAAATTTCCTATTCATAAAAGTATGTCTTAATAAAATAGGGATAGAAATAAGAAACTAATTTCTTAGTAAGCATAGAAAATCTTCAAGATTTTCTTCATTTAAAAATTTTGGAACCAGCAAATTGAGTTTCCCATTTATTTTCAAGGCTCATCAGAACTGACTCAGAACTGATGAGCTGATAGCTCTATGCATTTTCTTTAGTTTCTCCATAATAGTGAACTACTTAAAATCCCTTTACAAAACTCAGTGTAATTGGTGTGTGCCATCCTTTCATATAGGTCACTGAAATTGTGGGGGAAAAAAGTAAATTGTGTCTCTGTTGATCCAAGTCTTCAGCAATGTTAAAGGTTGCTTTCTAATTCAAAAGAGAGATTTTTCTTTATTAAAAAAAAAAACACAACACTTTAGGGACTGGAGCAATAGCACAGCGGGTAGGGCATTGGCCTTGCACAAGGCCCACCTGGGTTTGATTCCCAGCTTCCCATATGGTCCCCTGAGCATCGCCAAGGGTAATTGCTGAGTGCAGAGCCAGGAGTAACCCCTGTGCATCGCTGGGTGTAATCCAAAAAGAAAAAAAATAGTTTAGTGTTCATTAGAAGAGTACTATTGAGAATTAGAGCTTTGAACATTTGCAAACTGATACCAATAAATGAATCACCAGGGTAAACCTCATGGGTAAGACGTGATTCCATCACTCTGATTTCAGTTATTTTTCCAGGACAGAGTTTTACCAGTCAGGATTACAGAATGAGTTATACTCTCTTTAAGTTATCTTCCACTATGTTGTTTATAAAATGCATACAGCTAAACTATTTATCCTCTATTACTCTTCACCATCTGTTAGGTCAAGCACCTTGTCCTATCGTTATCATACTGGAAAAGTTTTTCTCAGGTATTTAGTTATGAACTAAATTTTTTTTGTACCCAGAGAAGGTGAGAGCAACCTTGGTCACTTCATTGCCACTCTTATGCCCACATCCCTCAAACTCTTGGCTGACCAAGAAAATATCAAGCCAGCAGACAAAGGCAATGTATAGACACACTAAGGAACCACTGCAGTATTTCTTTGACCTCCCAAGCTGCTGATTGGCTAGTTAGTCTCTCGCCTTGTCTTTTTTTTTTTAACCTCTGTTTCTTTCTTTTATTGATATTTCTGTCTCACAAAATTTGTCCTTTCATTGTATGCAAATTATATCCTCTTTATCCTTTCTACTTCCCTCCCTGCATTAAGGTTCATTTAATTTGATTTTTTCTTCCAATCATTTCATTTTTGTTCAAAAGGAACAACTTTTCATAATTTCTCACACACACTATTTCACTTTAGTTTTGCCTTCTAGCACCGAGAACTGTTTTACCTCATGTTGATAAAGCATGTATCAATGGCCACATTCGGCAATATTTTTTTTTCTTTTCATAGAAAATTTTTATGGGTAGAAGTTGTTTAGTTTAAGACCACTCCCTATATTTAACCACTTCGCTCTCTAATGAAGTAGCACTCTATTTTCTCCTTCCTTTACTTTCTTATCACTCCTGGACCCACAATCATAGTTATCCAATTTCTTTTTTTTAACTTTTCTTATTTTTTTTGGTTTATTATAAAAGAAATGTTGACCTCAATTTCGACTCATGCCATTAAGCACTGAAAGTGTTAACTTGTCTTGACATGTTCTATTCATGCTAACTCTAATATTTGTTCTGTTTATTTAATTATTTTTGGTGTCAAAGATATACCCCTAGTTTATTTAATTATTTTTGGTGTCAAAGATATACCCCTAGTGGTGTCAAAGATATACCCCTAGTGGAGGAGGCTTTCTGTTTACATAGAAGCTGTATCTGCTGTTTATTTTCCAGTGATAGTGATTGCCTCAAAATATGCCTCAATCATCCTCCATCACTGTTACATGTCCACTTTGTAAATTTATTGCATTTGACCTTTTTTTTAACTCCAGAAAACTATTCTTGACAACTTTTTTCATCAACATATCAAAATAAATACATCCATATTTGCCTTCATCAATATCTTATCATCCTTTATTCCTGAAACTTTCTCTTTTAAATTAGTTCATTCACCACAAAATTTGGTTTGATCCCCCTACACAGAACCCACAGGAATACCAGAGGGGAGTTCACTTTGAAAAATCAACTTTCCTCTTGTCATGCAAAGCCCTTCCGTGCTGTGCTAGATCACCAAGGAAATGGAGACAGGAAACTGCTCATCAAAGAAACAAACACAACAATCAGCGCTGATCTTCCTGTGCTGGGGTGTGTGTGTGTGTGTGTGTGTGTGTGTGTGTGTGTGTGTGTGTGTGTGTGTGTGTATTTTACTGAATATTCATGACACTTCTTCATTGATGTGAATGCATTTTGAAAATTGGAGCAAGGTTTTATTCTACCCTGACGATTTCATAAATATCGCATTATTACTTAAAATAAAGACACGAATTATAAGCAAACATCACGCCGGCAAGAAGAGAAAAGAAACACCAAGCCTCTCCAAAGTTCTATACATCATCTCTGGCTGCCTCTCCGTTCCCCTGACTCATCGACCATCCCCTTTAACAGTTTCATACTTTCAAACATCCTGTCAGGGACTTGGCATTTAACTGCGGTGCTTTGCCAGCCCCACGCGGTACCACGACGACCACCACCACCACCATCAGCAGCATCACTCCTTTACTCCCTAGAGATGCTTCGACCGAGATCCCCTCGCTCCCCGACATTCGGTATTAAAACTTACCGCTTTTACCAACTCCCCCTGCTCCCAGCATTACCACCTTGTACTCTCTGGACCCGCCTGATGCGCTGCTGGGGGAGCAGCTGGCTTCGCTTTCTACCTCCATCTTACCCGAGAGACAGGAGGAGGCAAAAAAAAAATAAGGGGACACACACACAAAAAAAGTCACCAGTGTCAGGTGCTTGCTCGGATATTAAGCAACTCTAAAACTGTGTCAAAAGAAAGGTTTAATACGCGGTAAGAACCATCAGCGTCGGGCTGGCTGCTGGTCCTCTGCTCCGGCGGGTCTCATAGCAACCGCTTCAATTGCTTCCAATAAAAATCTGGCTCTTGCACACCCCCACCCCCCGCCCGCCTCGTTCAGATCCTTCACTCCTTCCCGTCTCCCGTGATTTCCCTCAGACACTTTCCCTCTGAGCCTTTCTGCTCTGCTTCTTTCTCCATTTTCCTTCTTCTTCTCTCTCTCTCTCTCTCTCTCTCTCTCTCTCTCTCTCTCTCTCTCTCTCTCTCTCTCTCTCTCTCCCCCCTCTCTCTTCTCTCCCCTCCCCCTGCACAATTGCAGTGGTTAGAAACACCTACATTTGGCGACCTTGCAGGTGGGGCTGCTAGAATTGGAGTGGATCTGAAACTTGATAGAAGATGCTATTTCTTAGAGCCTGACTTCTATAGCTCCCACCGATTTTCTTTTAATCGGTGTCAATTCATTAAGAACCCCGTGTGTGTCTTATCTCCTTGCTTTTTATTGCCACCCTCCTGTTCCCGTTCTCATTCTGGAAAAAGGAATGCCACACATTTAAGAGGAGAAAAGCGCACCGTTAACTCAGTTCTGAAGGACGGGTCTTTAGAGTTGCAGAAAGAATAGCTGGCAAGCAGGAATTGTTTCAGCTCCTCTGACAGTTGCAGTTCTAATGGAGCTATTTGAATTAGGTCATCCTCATGTGCAGACGTGGATCACCTTGTTTACACTGGCTTGTTAAAAGCAATCTGAAAGATAAGGATCCTGTCATGTACAAACAGACACTTCATTTTAAGCTGGTAATTACAATAAAATTGAAGATCACAGAAGACTAATCTTCAACTGCTCAACTTTTCACATTTTATTTTCATTCTTTTAACATGTTGAGGATTTGTCCCTAAAACCCCCCGCCCCCAGATTTAAAACTAAAGAAGTCTTAAGATGTGGGGATGATTTCTAATTGTCAGGCAGACTCTAGCTTTCAAAAAACATAGTTATAGTATTCTTCCTAATATTTTGTCTGATTTCTGATTGTTCAACTGGAATGTGATGTTGTAGAGTCAAGTGTTTGTGTTGGGAGGTTTGTCTTTTCAGCTAGATATTAAGCTTCATTAGAAAAAGGATTCTATTTAATCAGTTTATTGCTAACCTACAGTGTGTGGGCAAGTGCTGGGCTCAGAGTTGATATTCAGTATTCTTGCTGGTAATTGGAAAAAGGCAGATCAGATCATTGGGGCCAAGAAACAGGCTCTGGGGTATAATCAGGCTTGTGTTCAAATCTGCACTCACACACTTATTAGCTTTGGATGTTTGGGCAATTCATGTGCTCCTGTTTCATCACCTATAAAATGACTATTAAAATTCTGCTTTATCAAGTAACTCATTAAATGACTTCAGTGTTTGCGGAGTGCTTAAAACCTTGGCAATTTTGTAGCCTTATTAAGTGTATGACATTATGATTATCTTATTACCTGTGTTAATGATGTTCTTAGACCACTGTTGATGGGCACTCATCAGAGCAGAAGATCATCTCTTCGGGTGGTTATTACCCATCTGTGTATCTTCTTAGTTAAAGTATCGATTCAAACCATTTGCTTATTTTCATAAGCAAATGGTAAGTAAGTATTTTTTTTCTTACTGAACATTGAGTGTTCTCAAGTTATTTATCAGTTGTATGTGCCACAGTTATTTTCTATCAGTCTGTGGCTTTTAACTATGTTTCAAAGAGCCAGGGTCTCACATTTTGTTGGTGTTCAATTTGTATTATAAATATTATTTTTTTCTGAGTTATCCATCAAACTTAATTTTATTTGGAAGATGCTCCCAAACAGTCCTTAGAAGGCCTGGGCACACTACCAATGGTTCTCTGCCAAACTGGCTGTTGGCTTAATATGAGGGCTTGAAGATGTAATGCTACTCATTCCTGTATTTTCAGGGGTTACGCAAGCTTGGGGGCAGTGTTAGAGGGGGTCTCAAGGGTGATATAGCCATGGCAGACAATGATGTAATTCTGGGATCAAATCCAACGCTGACCACTGCACTATCTCCTAGGTTCCATCCTTGAGATTTTTAAAAAAATCATGTCTGTTCTTTCCTAGTTCTCTTTGCACATTTTTTCTACTCCTCCATGGAAACTTTCTAATAGTTCTAATACCTTTATTAATCATTATTCTGAGATCAACTACCAAATGAATAACTCTAGACCCAGTTTATACTCTGAGCTTCAAAAGTAAATCTATTTTCTAAATGTTCCCTTTAAGGACATTGCTTTTATGTTGAGCTAAAAGACAGAATTCTCACATGTAACAATGTCAATGTTTTTGTACCTTTATAGGGCAATTATCTCTTCTAAACCTTAGCTTGCATTCAGCTTCCTCATCTTTTATCTCCATAACTGAAACAGTTCCATAACTTTTCCTCCCCTGGTACAATGTTCCTGCCCCTTTCTTCATTCACACTGATTAATTCAGCCTGCACATGGATATCATACAAAAAATTCCAAAAATATCTATCTGAATGATCCTATTATACACATATTTGTAATTAAATACTCAAACTATACAAACTTAGAGCTTAGGATAGCAGAGAGGCACAAAACATTTATTCTAGGTTTCTGCCCCTGTGCTCCATGGAGTCTGACCATGTTGCCTTTTCTCCAACAAACTATTATTCTGGGGGCTGGAGCAATAGCACAGCAGGTAGGGCATTTGTCTTGCATGTGGCCGACCCGGGTTCGATTCCCAGCATCCCATATGGTCTCCTGAGCACCGCCAGGAGTAATTCCTGAGTGCAGAGCCAGGAGTAACCCCCGTGCATCACCGGGTGTGACCCAAAAAGAAAAAAAAACTATTATCTGATAATTTGATCTAACTAAGAACTGAAGCTATATTATAATTATCTTGTAATTGATTCATTAGGTCTTTATTTCTCAAGGAAAAGAATTAGATAAACAATGGTATTTGGCTTCAAGGTCTTTCTCAGTTTTGTTTCTTCTGGTACAGACATTCTCATGACTTTGAACAAATAAATTACTTAACTCCTAACTATCTGTCCCACCATCTGTTACTGTTTTCCATGTCAGCCATTCTTATTTGGTGGTAAAGGACAGGAATTGTCATGCCAGCTGTGTCCTTGGTTCTGTTCTTTATCTGGCATAGTTTTTGGAAGAATAGAAATTCTTAGAAATGTTACTTAACAGTACATAAAGGAATGGCTTACCAAACAACAGTGGCATTGGGAAAGGGAATTTATCTAGTGAAGTGGACTTCTTTTCAATGGTAATGCATTTGTCCATAAGCTTTATATTGAAGTCAGGAGGATGTTTACCCTACTTACATAGAAGAAGGCATGAAGTGTAAGGAAATTGTTCTTAATCCTAAGGTCTTTTGTCAACCTCCCTTCATTATTTTATTTAAATTTTTCCCTTCTTATTTTCTAAAGGCCATACAACCTTATAAATGATAAAGGATAAATTTTTATGATGCTTAGCTTTAGTTAGGTGGGTTTTCATATAAATTTGCCCTAGAAATATGTATCAGAGTATGAGAGCAAAAGAGAATGGAAGGACAGAGAAAGAGACCAGGGCGAGTGGGCGCACACACACACACACACACACACACACACACACACAGACACACACACACAGACACACACGCGCGCGCACACACACACACACACACTCAGAGAGAGAGAGAGAGGGAGAGAGAAAGAGGAGAAGAGAGAAAAGGGGCATCTTCCAGGTGTATAAATGCTGATTGAAATTGAATCTTTAAGTAACCAAATCATTACATGGCAGATTGCTTTGCTCTCGGGAAAATTATTAAATGATTGAAGTTTGAATTTGCTTCCTCTGACTTACCCTGGCAGTTGCTAGCCTTTTTGTATGCCATCTGATTTCCTTTGAGTGCTCATCTCCATCAAATGAAGACCCAGGTGTTCCATGTTCATTCAGAGCCACTCAGCTCCCCGAGCAGGATCCAAGCACTCTCCTCCTCCTTACTTTGTCTGTGCTGCTCACCTCTCCAGTCCTTCTTAGAGGACAAAAGAGGAAACTAATTTAACAGGCAATTCCTTTAAAAAAATGCATTAGCTTTATTTATAAGGATGGCTTTCTAAACTCCTTTAGGGACTGCTAAGGCATCCAGTCACTGTGATAGGTCTCTGGGGAAAAAGTTGGATGCATAAGAATAACTGCAAGTTAATCATTTTTTTTATCTTTCCGCTCCCTCACAGTGCTACAGAGACTGTTGTCTGCAAAACCACTTTTTCATTAATAAAAAAGCATTTTTGCATTACTATAATAATTTATTTGCATTTTTGTCCAAACATATGCTTCTGTATCTCTCCAGAGTTTAGAACAGTGCCTAGAATGTTGCAAAGTAGCATAGACACTTTTGTTATAGCAATTGCACCGGTCGGTAATTGGCTATTATAACTATTACTAGAAATAACCTTCAATGTGCATTCTTTACTATTTACACCATAATTAATAGATTAAACATGTATGACAGAAATAGCAATTTAGTTGATAACCTTTGTGGAAATTAGTGTTTGCCATGCATGCTCTCCCTATAAAACATAAGACCATTATAAACTAGAAGATAGTAATATTTTGCAGGACAAAAAATACACTGGGAATACTAAATCCAAGAAATGGAAAAAAAACATTAATTTTTCAAGTGGGAATCAGAGTTCTATCTATAGAACATAACTTCTATATCATATTGACCTCCTCAAAGCATGTATAGTGACACTTACAATTGATGTTAATAGGTCTGCTATCAATTTAGCCTTCTTCTGGAAGGCTTATTTAGATTGACATATCTTATGAAGTCAGAAGAGAGATCTTTATTTTCAAAAATTAATGTGTGCTTTGTTCATTAAATACCAATTAATCTGCTCACTCTCAAATTAACTTACTCAGCCTAGAGATTTTTTAAATTAAAGGAAAATACAATATAGTCTATGGGTTCAAATTTATTATGCTTTCAAGTGAGAGAAAAAAAAACACCTCCAAACCAGGATCTGGAATAAGTTACAGGGTAGCAGGCGTAGATGAGTGAGTAGAGTTTGATAGGAACACAAGGGAAGGAGAGACAGATTCCAAAAGGGAAAACTAGTTAAGGGGTCAAAGAAGGGGGAGTGCCTTAGGACTAGATTTAAAGAAGTTCTTCAAATGGAAGGCATTGCAAATACCAGGGATATTTAAAGCCTAGAAAACAGAGGATTTCGAAAACTGCAAGATAATTATATATAAGTATTGTTTAAGAATTATAATAGGGCTGGGAGAGGGCTCAACTAGCTGGAAAATATGCTTTGCATGCAGGACCCCCAGTTACACCCCAATGTCACATGGTCCCCCAAGCACTTCCAAAAGTAAGTCCAAACACTATCCAATGTCACCCTTAGCATTAAAGAAAGATTATAGGAATATAGTTTAAAAGTTGGATTATGAAAAAATCATAAGCATCCTTAAATTAAGGCAACAAATTTTGTATTTCTGGGTTTTTTTAGTTTTTAATGGGAGAAGTGATAGCACAGCGGGTAGGGTGTTTGCTCTTTCACGAGGCTGACCCGGGTTTGATTCCTCCATCCCTCTTGGAGAGCCCGACAAGTTACTGAGAGTATCCCACCTGCATGGCAAAGCCTGGCAAGATACCCAGGGCGTATTCTATATGCCAAAAACAGTAACAAGTCTCACAATGGAAACGTTACTGGTGCCTACTTGGAGCAAATCGGTAAATAATGGGAGGACAGCGCTACAGTGCTTAGTTTTTAATATTTTTTTAATCTTTAAACAAAGTTTAGTATCCACTTTGAAGTAGAACAGTAGTTAGAATAGACTTTTGATTAGAGATAGAAATCAATGTCTGGCTCAATATTCTTCAAGTCAGCATTTTTAAGTTTCTCAAATTTCAAATTCTGAAGCTAAGATAAATTTTCCTAATAATAATTATATATTTATGTCACAAATTTGACACAAAGCATTCTACTATGAATTGAATTGCAGCAACATAAGACAGGAGGCTTTTAAATTTATTTGTTTGTATTTCCCTTGGTTCCCCACCTAAATCCTGACATATCATAATTACTAAAAAATGTTATGAATTATTTTGCTATAATCATTTACTATATATTCCTATAGCACTGTAGCACTGTCGTCCCATTGTTCATCTATTTGCTGGAGCGGGCACCAGTAACATCTCCATTGTGAGACTTGTTAATGTTTTTGGAGTATCAAATATGCCACGGGTAGCTTGTCAGGCTCTGCCGTGTGGGTGGGATATTCTCAGTAGTTTGCCTGGCTCTCTGATACGGATGGAGGAAATAAACCCGGGTCGGTCGCATACAAGGAAAACGCCCTACCAGCTGTGCTATTGCTCCAGTTCACTATATATTACATAGTAAAATATGGTTTTCATATTACTGGCTACAGATTTGATTCTTTAATTATCAGAACTGACTTTCGCCGAATTAAAAAACTGTTAAGACAAATTTAATTACATGCCTGGATAAAATAACAGGGTTTACCCTTATGTAACATAAATTGCATTTTGGAAAATTTCAAAGAAGTAGTACACAAATTATGGTTAACACTTCATTGACCAAATATTTCAATAGTTTTTGCCTTCACACGTATATAGTACAATTATACTTGGTGTATTTAATGACTGAGACCATATGAAATCCTTAGTATAATGTGTAAGAAACATTTAGATGGAGCAAAAAGTACAGCAGTTAGGGCAGTTGCCTTGCATATGGTGGTCCTGGATTTGATCCCCGTCAACCCATATGGCCCCTAAGCCTGCGAGGACTGATCTAGGCACAGAGCCAGGAGTGAGCCCTGAGCATTGCCAGGTGTGGCCCAAAAACACACATAATATTTAGTGGCACATATTATAATTTTGATGTAATCTACTCATTACAATTTTATCCTATGAGTTGTGAACAGCTGCTATATAAAATAAATTATAGATTCTCCCAAATATATTTTGATATGCAATTTATGGATATATAGGAGCCTTTTGAAATTACATTATTGTACAACTGGTAATTTATTAATCCAGATATCCAAGGTTTTTAATATTAAATTCTTTGGAAGTGGTAGTTGGCACCCCCAGAGTTGTTCAGAGCTTGCTCCTGGCTCTGTGCTCCGAGATCACGCCTGACAGGCTAGGGGCGCCATACAGAGTGCCTTAGATTGAACTCAGGTGAGCTGCAATCAGGACAAGCACCGTACACAACATACTACCTATCTGAACCCTAATCTTAAACACTAGTAATATTTTATTTTTATTGAAAATTCCATAAGAGATCGTGCCATTACTAATATTAAGATGATGGTTTTATTCTATAGATAGTACTGTCAGTACCACTTCTCAATCCCTAAAGATATTAATTATTGTATCTTTATCATACTCAAGAATATTTCTTTCTGTTACACTGATATTGTGAACTAAGAGAACACTATGTATTGGGATCTAAGTGAATAAGATAATTATATATATACATATAATTATATTTATAAAATATAACTGGACTGGAGTGATAGCACAGTGAGTAGGGCATTTGCCTTGCACGCAGCCTACCATCAGGGTTCAATTCCTTTGTCCCTCTCGGAGAGCCTGACAATCTACCAAGAGTATCCCGCTCGCACAGCAGAGCCTGGCAAGCTACCCGTGGCATATTCGATATGCCAAAAACAGTAACAACAAGTCTCACAATGGAGATGTTACTGGTGCCTGTTCTAGCAAATCGATGAACAACGGGATGACAATGCTACAGAGCATATAATATAACACAAATGTGTGTAGAAAGAGAGGGAGAGAGAGAGAGAGAGAGAAAGAGAGAGAGAGAGTTAGCTTCTTATACAATGGTAGTCCCCCTAGACTTTTTCCAGCTGTATTTCTGTAAATCTAATACTATGTTTTAAATATTTGGCTTGATCAGTATATTACACTTTCACTTCAAAATAGTTATTGATGGAGTCAGAGAGATATTCCAGGAGGTAAGTTACTTGGCCTGCAAGTGCACTACCCCGGTTTAATTTCCAACACCCAATATGGTCCCTTGAGCTCTGCTAGTATTTATCCCTGAGCCCAGAGCCAGGAGTAATCCCTGAGGCCCATTGTTTGTGATCTAAAAAATTGGTTATTAGGGAGAACTCCATAAACAAGGAGCAGTGTTTATAATACAGCATTAAAAAACAAGGCATGAAATATTCTGTTGCCATGATCACAACTGAGAAAATAAAGATGCATATGAAAAAAATAAAATAATAGTTTTCTAGCACTTAAATATTGAGGTATTATTGTAATTCTATTAAGATTTTGTTATGAGATTTCTTCAATTTTCCTTGACAGATAAGAGATTCGAATTAGGTAGGTGCTTTGAATACACTTAATATAACCGTTTGTCTGATGAGATAGCTCATAATAACTATCCTCTTTCTGTGTACTGAATCTCATAGTTTGTAACTTTATAAAATAGCATACCAAATTCAGCTAACGAAGGATAAAGAAACTCCGTTATTGGACTAAGGGACCCGTATTTTGATTTCCACAGAGCTGTAATTTCCTCATATAAAAAGCATACACCTAATATAGTTGATTTGTATATATTTTATATCCAAATGAGAAGATATAAATTCAGAGTCTGAGAGCATTTATTAGCGATATAAAATTAAGTACTATACAGTCTACTACATTACTAAACACCATGAAAGAAACGAACGGGCCTGCGGGCCTTGGTCCTTCCAGTTCTATTAAGATGAATCCAATGTTGAAGTGAGGAGGGGAAGGTCAGTGGGAAAGGTACAGTTTCTGCAAAATCCAGAAGAAAGATTTTTAGTGCTTGGGGAATGTGCACTATATGTATGAGGGAGACAGAAGATAAAAAGATAAAGTGGGAAATATGGAAGCAAATATGATTTTTTATCTATTATATTTATGAAAAATTTGGAGTTACCCAATGTGCTATGCAAAGCCATAAATGTGTTGTTTTTGGTACTGGTTTTTGAATCACACATGGCAGTACTCAGGGCTTACCCCAGCTCTGTGTCCAGGGGTCACTCCTGGCAGTGCTCTTGGGGCCTGTATATGGTGCAAGGAACATACTGGGGTTGGTAGCATGCATAACAAGCTACTTAACTCATGTAGTATCTCTTTGTCCCCAGAACAAAAAGATATTTTTAATCAAATCAATAGTATGAATGGATATATAGATGAAGAATGGTGACTAAATTTCTTTTTATTTTGTTTTGACTTTTGGGGTCATATCCAGAGATGCTGAGAAGTTATTACTGGCTCAATAATTAGGAATTACTTCTAGCGGTGCACAGGTGGACCATATGGGATGCCAGGAATTGAACCCATGTCGGTGGTATGCAAGTCAATTACCCAACCCACTGTGCTAGCACTCAGGCTTCCAAGAATGGGGATTAAAATTCAATGAGGGTAAACTAGGAAGCATTGTCTATTATCAGTCACTCAGTATAAACTAAATAGGCAAGGTCCCTGGCTGAGGATATAACAAAGGGGGGATGAGATCCATCTCACATTAATATAGGCCATATAGGTTGATAGCAGTACTTCTTCGATGTGTGGGGAATAAAGATGGACAGGGACAAAGTTGACTGAGGTGCTTTGCATGAGTCAATGGTAATAGAAGGAAGTAACAATATCATTGCCTAAGGGGCTGGAGCAATATTACAGAGGGTAGGGTGCTTGCCTTGAACTCAGTCAGCCTGGGTTCTATTCTAGACATCCCGTATGGTCTTCTGAGCACTGCAAGGAGAAAATCCAGGGTGCAGAGCCTGACATAACATTTGAGCACTGCCTGCGTGGTCAAGTAAGCAAAACAAAACAAAACAGAAAAATAACCAATGTCATTGCTTATGACAAAGTACTGAGAAAGATGAACAGGGATAAAATACAAATCAAAAATATGACACTAGTGAATCAAGATTTATTCTAATTAAGATATTGAGGTATATGAGAATATATGGTTAGGTATGTAAGAAAGTAATTTCACAACATAGGTTTAGAGTTCAGGAAACCTTTATTTCATTAGTGGTAAAAGAAATTCTCATACTCTAGAAATGAGATTTTACATGAAGTACTTGCTACAAAGAAGAGAGAAAAATAGATGGCTTTATGTATACAATATAATTGATCAAGACAAAAATTTTATGAGTTCTTTGTCCAGGGTTAGATTTGGACAATTATTTTTTAATGAACCTGCACAATGATTATCTAAGGCCTATAAACCTATTATTAAGATGATAAAGTAAGAAATTTAGAAAACCTTAAGAAAATCACTCAAAGAATAGAGTGCTAACACGAACAGTTCTTATTTTCTAACTTAGCCAATATGCTTTATACTTTTTTATGAGAGTATAGGTGTTACAATATGCCACTTGATTGAAAACTTGGAGTAAGGGGTTGGAGAGATGCTATAGTGGATAGGTTGCATGACTTGTATGTGGCTAATGAGGATTCGATCCCCAGCATTCTTTATACAGTCCCCTCTGTACTTCCAAGAGTAATTCTGGAGTGCAGAGCCAGGATCACCACCAGGTATGGCCACAAAACCAAAAAGATAAAGAAAAAGATAAAGAAAAGGAAAAAGCAAAAAGGAGAATTGGAGTTCATTAGTGAAAAGAGTTATTTCAATAGATAACAAAGTGGAAAGCAAAAATTGAACAAGGAGATATGTGTAGGAGCCAGAGAGTTAAGCATAGACATAAATGCTTTGCATTAAAAATCTTGGTAATAGCAAAAGAATCTGAAAATTTGACTTGTCTTTGTTAAAGATATAACATAAATAATGCATATAATTGATGTAGAATCTTTTTTAAAAGATATGCCAGGTATGATGCTTTTATGTAACTGATATTCTTCTATTTGTATATGTTTAAAAATATTCTATCAGTGATAATGTAGTTAAGGAACAAAATATTCTGAGTAGATCTTAGTTTCTAAACTAAAGGTTCAATAATCTTTTACTTTACTTTGTTTTTTAAATATATAATTCTCTCCAGTCCTGAAAGCCTTTAAAAATTGTATTTTACAGGTCAATGTAAAAGATCTTGACTTTTGTATGCTAGTTATATTGCTTGGTTTTACTTTCAGCTAAAATATTTCTTGTTTTATAACCTATTGTAACTTTTTCTTCACTTAGCTTCAGACAATTATTCTTGTCCTATTATCTATTGTGACTGCAAATAATTTGCTTTGTTTATTTTGTTACCTTGACAATATTTATAGTCTGTGTCATAGAAAGCCTTCCTTGGAGACCTCTCTTTTGTAGACTGTATAAATTTAAGCCTTTATGTCTAAACACACATGTCTTGTCCTCTAATCCTGGGATATATTTTGTTGACCTTCTGAATTTTTAACTCACCTCTAGAGCTTGTCAGTATTACAAAGAGAAGTTATGCTGTGAAAATTAATAGTTTGAAATAATATCTAGCAGTCAATATATAGCTTTTCCAATATTCTAATCAAAATGCTAATGGATATGTAGAAAATAGGTAATCAAGGATACAAAAGAAAAAATCCAAGCAAGATTAAGGAAAAATATCTAACATTTCTGGACTTTGTTTGCTCTCTCAAATATTGAGAGAAGTAAGACACAAATTCTCTGCATCTTCCCTCTGACTCAGAGACAAGAGTTTTGAACAAATGTGAAACTAGACACCAATTATTTATATGTATAAGTGCTTATTTTAAAGATCACCATAATCCTAATTTATAATCCCTTAGGTATATGTACACATATACACATTACTCATAGAAAATGGTAATGATGTACTAGAATGGGGTATGGATAATTATTAATTGCAAACTGGAAGGTTAGTCTTAAAAAATAAAAAAATGAAGCACTCCTAAAAGAAAGACAAGCAAGACACTGCAGATTATGTAAGTATTCATATTAAAACTAAGAATGAGGACCAAAAATTCTGGTAAAAATGTTACTTAATCACATTTGATAATAAGCATATAGGGAGCATCTGAAAAAGATGATAGATGAAGAGATACATGTTAAAACGCTAAAATAGTAGCAAAAACAGAATTCTGAAATTCTTACATTCTTATTCTAAAGGAATAGTTGCAAATGCTTGTGTATGCTAGAACAGTGTTTTTATAGAAAAATATCTACACAAAAAAGAGGTTTCTATAAGAAATGGAAAGCTATGAAAAACAGAATGTTGTCAATGAGTACTCTAGTACAAAATACAAACAATCATAAGTTATTGCATGTTTCATTACATAAGGTACCAACAGATAGTGGCTTCTCACTGAATATCAGCTCTTTTATGACACATAAATACAAAGAGAGTTCTTATTAAAAGTTCAAAGAAAATATATTTTATAATGTGTTAATTATAGTCCAAAATAATGCTAAGCTCATTGGACATCATTAAAACTATTCATCAGGATGGATAAAAACCTAAAGAACTTTTCCCAGAATGCAGAGAAAAAGAAAGCTTATGTCAATCTTTTTTTATTTTTTTTTTACTTTTTGGGTCACACCTGGCGATGCACAGGTGCTACTCCTGGATCTGCACTCAGGAATTACTCCTGGCAGTGCTCAGGGGACCATATGGGATGCTGAGAATCGAACCCAGGTTGGCCTCGTGCAAGGCAAATGCCCTACTTGCTGTGCTATCGCTCCAGCCCCGCTTATATCAATCTTAAAGAGAAGAAAGAGTTAGAGGACAACACATTTCAAGCAACTCATTTGCCTTCTCCCTAGTCCTCTCTTAGAAGGAGAGCTGAGTACTCTAGACACTGTGCTGGATTTGATACAAAGCACTAAGTAAGCCACCAGGTCAGAAGACCACCTGCTAAGGGGCAGGCACAGCACATACAAAATAGAATGCCTGGTCTTCAGGGAAAGTATGTAAGGTATGATACTAAAGAGAAATAAAAAGGAAACTAAAAGAGGTTGATATGAAGTGATACTCAAATCCACACTGGTAATATGGAAGCCAAAGAACCCAGCAAAAGAAAAATGCATACAAATGAGACACTGGGAGTATCCACCCAGGTTGCAGATCCTAAACTGATAAAACCATGTTTAATAAGGTTCCCGCCCAATTGTTAGATTGTTAGTACTGCAGAGACCAACATTGTCAGAAGAGGATCTGATTTTCAGATGATATGGGAAATTAAAGATAATGTAAATTGATAACACCTTATTACAAATCCAAATAATTGATTCATACATCAGTTTAAATTTGAATCTACGTAAGGTTTGTAATTGTATTGACTAGTGTAGTTTAGTAAGAAGGATCATTCTTCTAAATAAAGATGATAGCAAGAAATCTAAACAATGCGATGAGAGTTCATCAGAAAAGAGACACTAAGGGATTAGTCCGTGTTTCTCTGTTAGAACAAGAGTTTTTGTCTAGGATGGAAAGATCTCTAGAAACCATCAGAGTCCACTGCTGCTGTAAGTGTATGGAACATGCTGCTTTTGGATTTATAGAGCCAAACTCTTACCTATTGTGCCCTTCTAAGAGTAAAAAAATGAATCTAAGGTTCCAGGACAGAGAAAAGTGATCAATAGCCTAGCCCTGCGTTCCTACCTTGGCTCCCAGCCCTTGGCTCTCACCCTACACAACCTCCAGGTTTTAGCATCTGTCAGCTTTGGTTTGAAATTTTAGGAACTTGGAGCTCAAGTGAACTAATTCAGTCTTTAGACATCATGATTATTAACAGAATTTATTTATTGTGAGACAAAGTATTTTTCCTTGCTTTCTATTTATCTTTAGCCTCTTCTTTGGAAGATAAAAAACCTGATACTACTTCAATGGGAAAGCCCTGACTCCTTCAGAAAAAAAAAAAAAAGGCTGTATCTTTTGTTGTTGTTATTTTTTCTCATAGAAATGCAGGTTGTTCCCATTACAGTTCTGAGACATACATTTAAAGTTTTTTGTTCTTGTTATTCTCATCTAAGAGTCCTCTTCTAATATCATATTATTGTCATCTCTTAGAAAACTCGCAGGATACCTTTTTGGCCACCATCTAATCTAAACATTATTGTCCTTACTTTAAGATCTGAGAAGCTGACAAACTTAATCTCTAATTGTAATATCTCCAAAATGCAGCTTTTTCTCTGTTACTCCAAATTTCAACTAACTATTGGATTTGATTGCTGTTTTTCATGCATGAGCACTGCCCCCCACCCCTTTTTCCAAATGTGCTTGGGTGCAAATATCCCTAGACTAACTTCCTGGACTGCAGAAGCCATAAAATATTCACTAGCTGTGCATTTCTATTTCTTGCTGATGCACTTAGCTCATCTCACAAACACTCCCAAAATAGACCAAGAATGCAAGATGTAGTGGATTTGGGTGGTTAATCTCAATCTCCTGTGGGAAAAATACCTTGACAGCTCTAAGGAAATAATGTGAGTTAAATGTTGGACAAATTAAAAAGTAAGTCTAAGTCCTTATTGAGATAGGAAGGTATTGATTCATTGAGTCTATGCACACCCGTAAAGCCTTTTAAAGCATCAGAAACACTGCTAAGGTGTTGTTGGGTTAGCATAAGATCAAGGGAAAGAGGGAAAGAATTACGATCCACTAAGAATTATAGTCATCAGTTCTCTGTAGGCTCTGAAACTAATGAGGTTAGCTAAATATTGAGACAGAAATTATTGTCAAATATCTGTTAGATGATTGAAGCAGTGAGTAAGAATATCTAGAACTGAAGCCCAGCTGGCCCTCTTTAGAGACAGCCATCACTGTATCACTGTTATCCCGTTGCTCATCAATTTGCTCAAGTGGGCACCAATAATGTCTCCATTGTGAGACTTGTTGCTACTCTTTTTTGGCATATTGAATATGCCACAGGGAGCTTGTCACGCTCTGCCCTGTGGGTGAGATACTCTCGGGAGCTTGCCGAGCTCTCCGAGAGGGGCAGAGGAACCGAATCCAGGTCAACTGCTCGCAAGGCAAATGCCCTACCCACTGTGCTATCTCTCCAGCCCATACTATGAAACTTATTTTCAAACAGGAATGGGTCCCATTGAAATATCTAAGTCATTCTTTCCCAAAGACAAGTTTAACCAACATCGTTTTGTGAATCACTTTGATGAGACTACAACCAATTAAAGGCAGACTTGGAGCTGGAGAGATAGTACACAGGGTGATAGCAGCTTGCCTTGCGTAAGGCTAACCCTGATAGAGTACCCAGCACTGCAGGAATGATCCCTGAGTATAGAGCCAGAAGTAAGGCCTGAACAAGTTCAGTATAAAAACATTTAAAATGTCAGGAATGTTGAGAGTTTGTCCCGGTAAAATTTGCTACTCACTAAAAGATCTCTACGGATAGCGTGTGTGTCCACTACCATCCTATCACCGCCACACAGCAAACCAAACTTCAACAGTAAACCAAGGTGCTAGACATGACATAAATGGGATCAGTATCAGTATCAGTATTCAATTCTTAGTTCTTTAATTAACTGCAAGGATAAAACATAAAGCCTTAGAATTTCTCTTTTCTTTATAATCTCAGTATTAATTTTTGGATGATGACCTTGAATAAAAATAGATCATGTAAATTCTTTCTATTTGTTTTTACTTTAGTTTAACTGTTTACACTACTAGGAAATAAAATACTAGAGTACCCCATGCGGCAGAGCCTGGCAAGCTACCCGTGCATATTGGATATGCCAAAGACAGTAACAATAAGTCTCTCCATGAGAGACTTTACTGGTGCCCGCTCGAACAAATCGATGAGCAATGGGATGACAGTGACAGTCATCCTCTGAGCACCATGGGCTGTGGTGTTTTAAAAATGTAGAGTGGTGCACAGTGTATTGTAGAAAAGCAGTGCTTTAAAATAAATTTTAAAATAAATATTGAAACAGTGCTTTAAAACAAATATTCAGGGCTGGCGAGATAAAAACAGAGTAAGGTGCTTGCCTTGCTTAGGGTCCACCAGGATTCTATCCCTGGCTCCCCATATGGTCTGCTGGTACCATCAGGAGTGATTCCTCAGCACAGAGCCAAGAGGAAACCCTGGCAGATCTGGGTGTGACCTCTACACAAACAAAAATGTTCAAATGTCTGGGGGTGATTATTTTTCTACATATTAGTTTTGCATTTTGGAGGCAAGTTACTACCAGGTTCTCCTGGAGAAGTTACCATTGTCACACACTTGAGTTCCTTCTTCTGCATAGCAGATCTAGTTTGTCAGTGTTTCTCTTAAAACTGAGGGTTAGAAGCAAACATTACACTTCCAGTATCCCTGAGAAATTCTTGATGACTTGGATCAGAATTTTATCATTTTATTTTGGCCTCTTTAATTATCTGTGCATTTATTGAAATAATGTTCTTTTACATATGAACTCCACTCCAATCTTCCTTTTGCTGTTTATGTTGTTGCTGTCTTATTTTACTAACTGGTCAAAAACTCAAGCACAAAGATTGCTCCTTTGAAACCCTAATGATATACCTGACATAAATAATGCTGGGTTCAGACAGAGAGCGGAGTCGAATTTAATTGTGCTTGGAATTTCAGCAGATAAACTGTCTAGCTACAGTCCCCTACAACCATGGCTTGAATATTCTTCACACACAAAGTAAGAAAATGAGAATCACAGAGAATAAAAGGGGGGAAAGGTTAGCAAAACCTGCTATCTCCAATGCAATTAATCTGTGTTCAATAAAAGCTCACGCGGTGAATATTGACAGTGTCCCTGTATGAGCCACATAATAGTATTTCCATTGCACCACATGAAGGCTAATGGAGACCAGCCTTTCTTTGAGACAACAGACAGATCTTGATCAGAACTTGCTAATATGTTCACAAAAAGACTATTCATTTTAAAAAGTCCATTTTGAACCCCAGTCTTCCATTATGTTTGCCTGCTCCTGAGTTAAAAAAAAAAAAAAAAACTGAAAAAAAAGAAAAAAAACATGGGGAATGGTGGGAAACAGGGATTGGAAAAAAAAAAAAAAAGACAAACCTTAAAACTAAAGAATCTAGGGGCTGGAGCAATAGCACAGTGGGTAGGGCGTTTGCCTTGCTCATGGCTGACCCAGGTTTGATTCTCAGCATCCCATATGGTCCCTGTGCACCACCAGGGGTGATTCCTGAGTGCAGAGCCAGGAGTAACCCCTGTGCATCACGGGGTGTGATCCAAAAAGAAAAAGAATGAGAGAAAAACAAATAAAGAATCTGTAAATATCCCTAAGTAAAAGTTGATCAGAAAAAAAACTGAGCAGGAAAATGAATATTCAATTGATTTTGAATATTAAATAGATTAAATTTAAATATGCAAGATGAAACTAGGATTGAATTTCAAGGCTGGGTCTTCAAGTAACTTCCTGAGAGGTGCACTTTGTTGGGATGCCAGAATGCCTGCCCTGCCCCCAAGCCTAGATCCATCCCTTGCTCCTAAAAGGGCAACTTTGGCACAGTCCTGCATCTCCAACTGCTTTTCTTTGTTCTCAGCATGTCTCTCAAACGATTGAGGGTTTGTAAACTTCTGTTTTCCTTTGTCTTCTTCTATTATCCGCTCAGGTTCCTAAGTCAATGGATTCACACATGTGAGCATTTTGTTGTTTTATGTCATGAAAATATCCCTCTCCTGGCTAGTAGAAATTCTGGCATATTCATCACTCCTGGGAATCCCTTAGGGACAGCTGAAAACATTCTTGTTATAGTCCTTAAATTTGGATGGGGATTCCAAAGAACAAAGTGTAATGAGGTCCGTTATAGGAGATCCAAATCACCCCAGCTGTACTTGCCCCCTGCCTATTGGGTCGCAGTGAGGAAAACACTTAAGAGTTTCCACCTCAGTGGACTGTGTCCAGCTGGTGTACAGGCAAGTCATGGTTTTCTGAGCAAAAAAAGGTTTTGTCAGATGCTCTGGATGTGACTTTAAGATTGATTGCTCCCTCACCCTCCCAGACTCACCCCACACTTGACACCCCACATTCAGTGGAGAGGACTTTTTTGAAGATAGGCGTTTTCTTCCCATCTAGAAACAAGGCCTCTTGGAGCAGGGCCATTTCAGCTTCAAGCTGTCTGTGTAAGAAACAGTTTGTCACTTCCAGCTGGTGACACTCTGGTGCGTGTAGGGGTGGGGTGAGGGGGTGGGCCACAAGACGACTAGCACTAAAATGTGTTTACGTTTTCAGTTGAAACAAGATGATTTTCACAAAATGACCCAAATCTGGGGACTGTTCTTTCAGGTCCTGTCTTTAAAATAAGAAGCAATCACTCCTGCCTGCAAACAGGCCTAATTGGAGTTCTCATTTCTGTCATTTTTCTCTCTATAAGAAAAATATAAGCTCTTAAAAGAAAAACAACCAAGAGTATGCTTTTACTCAGTTTTCAGATTATAACAAACCTAGAAAGACAAGAATAGAAAAAAAACAAAAAAAAACCGAAGCCCTGGGCTAAAACCAAACAGATTTTTAAAAGGAAACTAGGAGTCAATAACCCTAAAGTCTTCCCCTCCCCCACAGGCCCCCAGGAAGTTGTATTTGAAGTTAAATGGACAATCAGAGTGAAAAAAATGAATCTATCTCCTACTTCCTAGCAGAATGTATCACAGGTAAATGATCTGATTTTGATTTAAATGTTTCATTAACATTTCTAAATAACAAGTTGATGAAATATGCACTTTAATTTTAATGGAAAATGGAGAAGCTTGAATGGAAATTAAGAAAAAAAAATACTGTAATGCACAAAGTATGCCAAATTTTGATTACCAATTTACAGATGAAGAATAATTTAGGTGTTTTTAATTTTATTTTATAATCATCTTTAAGGCATGTCTTAAGCTCTTTATATAAAATAGAGTTTTTAGTGATATTGTTTTAGCTATCAGTCTATCTCTGGGTATTATCTACTCATATATTTTATATGTTTGAAGAATTTGCGGAGGACTACCACTTGGTTAAGATCATGTAATAATCTTATACAAACTGATATGTTTTCTAAACTTTATTTGGGATTTCAGAATGCAAGGAAGAGATTCTTAGCTTGTAAATAGTCATTAGAAAGTATAGTGACTCATGACATATTTTGCCTGAGATGGATTCTTTGACATACATTTTCCTTCTTTCTTTCTTTCTTTCTTTCTTTCTTTCTTTCTTTCTTTTCTTTCTTTCTTTCTTTCTTTCTTTCTTTCTTTCTTTCTTTCTTTCTTTCTTTCTTCTCTTTTCTTTCTTTTTCTTTCTTTCTTTCTTTCTTCCTTTTTTCTTTCTCTTTCTTTCTTTCTTTCTTTCTTTCTTTCTTTCTTTCTTTCTTTCTTTCTTTCTTTCTTTCTTTCTTTCTTTCTTTCTTTCTTTCTTTCTTTCTTCCTTTCCTTTCTCTCCTTCTTTCTTTCCTGATTTCTTCCTTGCTTTCTTGCTTGCTTTCTTGTTTGCTTGCTTTCTTGCTTTCTTCTTTCTTGCTTGCTTTCTTGCTTGCTTGCTTTCTTGCTTTCTTCTTTCTTGCTTGCTTTCTTGCTTTCTTACTTGCTTTCTTGCTTGCTTTCTTGCTTTCTTGATTGCTTTCTTGCTCTTTGGGTCACACTGGGTGATGCACAGGGTTTACTCCTGGCTTTTCACTGAGGCTTACTCCAGGCAGTTCTCAGGGGACCTCATGAGATGCTGGGAATCTAACCTGGGTCAGCCACGTACAAAGCAAATGCTTTACCCCGCTGTGCTATTGCTCCAACCCCTATCTCTTTATTTTTAAACATTAAAATAAACTGGAATTTGGTTTAACCAGACACATCATAGCTGAGTTAATAGCTGAGGTCAATATCAGCTCTCTTGGTAACTCTAATTCTAATAAATAAGGCACTATTTCATATGTTCTTCCTGATTTTTATTTTAGAAATTGAGGGTTTTTTTTTTTTTAAAGAAATTAGATTCATAGACTAACCCAGGGTGGCTGGTTTCTAAAATGTAGATTTGTGATTTGGGCCATTCAAGGCAAGGGATAGATTGAATATGGCAAAATGATCTAGTTGAGAAAGAGTTTTGGGTTGAGGCAAAAGGGTGGCGTGCTTTGAACAGAGCCACCTAAACATTTGGTTGTAGAGTGACATTACTTATTGAGAAAACATCAAATCTAACCCCTGTAGCTCTCTTAGGACTGGATTTTCTGATATTGCTATTTCAGTTTGATCATTATGCTTTCATTTCTCATTCCTCAGTTTCCTCAGAAAATAAATGTCCAGAAGAGCAAAGGAAGCAAGGTACAGGTACTAATCTCATTTGCATATCAACTGTTAAGTGTCATGTGCACTCCAGGACACAGCATAGTCATCAGGAACTGTCCAGGCTAACCCTGGAGATATCCTAGGATGTAAGTAAATGCTTGATCTTGCCTCATTTTTTTTTGAAAATGAATAGACCCCTCTTTCTTCAATACACATACACACTTTCTGATTTTTGTTAAGTATGCTTTAATTGTACATCCTATGGTATTCATTATAAAATTTATTAATACAGATACAATGTAGTATAGTGTAATATATAAAACATAACATGGAATACATATGGAATATGTAGATAGAGATATGATATATAGAGAGAGATGGGATATGTCAAGATGGAATCACAAAACGTATTTTTTCATGAATTCCAAAGTTGATTTTAGTTTTAGGCTTGTTTACAAATTTCTTAGATATATCAAAGGGCAAGCATCTAAAACACATAAAAACTGAAATATGTAGAAAAGGGTCAATACCAAATCCAATTGAAATTAGTCAGAAACTAATTTTTGGATCTCTTATTGGTACTTCTCCAACATTTTTATTTCAATGAGGAGGAAACTTGGTTGGATGGAGAAGTGACTGGGGAACTGCTGTGGGTGCTATTAGGAAAAGGACAAACTAGTCTACAATATACTTAATATGCTGAGGTCCTGTTGCCAAAGGATTAACAAAGAAGGATATTCACACAAATAAGTAACTCTCAAAATATTAAACTCTGAAAATGATGTGAGAAAGCCACTGAGTGTTTTCCTCAGAAATGACTCATTAACATTTGAAGAAACAAAGAATATCCTCATAGACATCATTCTTCCTGAGGGAGGAGGATATATTTGACTAAGAAACATTTATCATAAGAAAAATTCGGCCAGGCAAGAAACTTGTAAAAGGTGGTGATGTATTGTGCACCTGGTTCTCAGCAGATACTGAAAACACTGTCTCACTTAATCCTCTGAAGTGTGCATGAGGTAAGGATAATAACACCTCATTTGTCAGTATGAAAATAGAGATACACAGATGTTCAGTAACATATCCAGGACCATAGTGGCAGGCACATGATTCAAAGCTTGGTCTGTGAGTATTTCTGTCATAACCCAAGGCTCCTCATTCTTTCCCACATAGGAGCACCATAATAATCAAATAAAGATCAAACCTTTGCTTGGTTTTTCTGATACATGCTATGTCATCGTAATGGAATAGATACCGCATTGCGGATTGCTGCAGGGCCATTGCTCAGAATTTACAGAGGAACCTAACGCAACAGCTTTCAACTCACTAGGATATAACCCTTCCCTGTGAGCTTGGTACTTACTCACTTAGCTATCAAGGAACCCATCTTCATTTAACAGAACATTCATTTTGAACTCTTAGTACATTTGGTTTTCTGTCACAGATTACCTACTTTTTGAAGCTATTTTTCATATTGTCCTATTAAAAATGTGAGAAATTCAGGAGTTATGCAGCACCTCTGTTTATTAAGGAAAGGAATAACTGCAGTTTCCTAGGAATTTAACGTTCAGAAATCCCAAGTGATGGCTTTCATTTCGAAGTTGTTCAAAGATGTCTGCATTGAGGCTAAAACACAGAGCAAAGCAGAATATCAATATGGTATCAAGCATGAAGAGTAGCAGGACCCTCAAATTTCATTCTATGCTGCCAAATTATCTATTCCCCAGTAGGTAGAGTTGGAAATGATGGTGACTAAATTTTTTAAGTACAGTGAAGACCCTCGCACCCCTTGGCAGGTTTCTAAAAATATTGTCTAATCTATAGAATTTTATAATTTAGATGCTGTAAAACAAGTAGAATACTATTGCTATTATTATTTTGCTATTAGATTATTAGGTTTTATGCCATGCCTGATGGTGCGCATGACTTACTCCTGGCTCTATGCTCAAGGATCACTCCTGGCAGTGCTGAGGGGACTATATAGGTACTGGGGATTGAATTTGGGTTATTTGCATGCAAGACAAACATCCTACCCACTTTACTATCCTTCCAGTCTCAAAATTATTCATTTTTTAAATTGCAGTTGCCTTAGTTAGAAAAAGCCAATAAGTATAAATTTCATTTTTTAATATGAGGGATACGGTTTCTAAATAGAAAAGATTCTGCCCCCCCTCCAAAAATATCCAGTTGTAAATCTTATTTAATAATAACAAATACTATGTGATTTTCTATTGATTCAGCTATTTTATAGGTATATTAAAGCTTAGTAAGGGGAATTTTATTAAGTTATCTACATTAAATATTATTATTATTATAAATATAGTTATTAACATGAGATGCATTTCACCAGCTCTTCTGTCTTTTTTAAATTTTTAAAAAAATTTATTAGTTAGTTCACTATATTTGATTACGTTTAATATTTAATCACCAATCTCACAACCATTATACCTTGACAGCACCAAATTTGGGATGTTTCTATCCCAAATCCCAAACCTTATCCCCAAACACAGGCAAAAGAATGTATTTTTGTATTGTCTGTTATGAAGAACTACTGAACATGCTTCCAAAAAAGTGTCCGTATAGGAAACAGTGTGAAGATTATTCTATTTTGGCAGGAGCCATTAAGACATTCTACAGGATGTCACTAACATGTTGTTAAAGTTTGGGTGATGTGAGCTTTGGTATATATATCTGAAAATATGTATATATGTATTTATATATACATAAATTTATTTCCCTCTATGATTTGTTGCCTACTGTCTGAACCTCATCAAATATGGTGTGGTAATTATGGAGAATTGGTAGGGAGTGTCTTATGATGTGTCTGATTGCTTTCGTGGCTGCAGGGTCCAGGGATAGGTTCATTCATATGTGAGGCTCGGCCCAAGAGAGTGGGGAGCAGCCTGGATCGTGGCAGTGATTGTGTTGTGGAGGTCGGCTGCCAGGTCTGAGTCCCTTGGGACAGGGAGGGCTCTCTCTCACGGCCTCCCCCCCCCCCGCCCCCTGGGACACCCTGAGTGAAAACAGCCTGGAGCAGAGTCTGTTGGCATGGCTATGGGGGCCTCATTTTATGCTCCCTCCAGGAGAAGCAGTCACATGATATGGAGGGTGGCCGATGATGAAATTGCCTGGCACCAACAGAAGATGACTTATGGAAGTGACCCCCGGGTCACCAGAGACTGGGGGAAATGGACAGAGGATATCAGCCTCCAGGTCCCATTGAGCCCAGTGTCCAAGGTCACAAATTTCCGCATTACCTGGGTCCCATGGGACTTCATGCTTGAGGGTTGGCCCAAGTGAGTGGGGAGTGGCCTGGAGGGTGGCAGTGGGTGGGTTATGGAGGTTGGTTGCTGGGGCTGGATCCCTTGGTGCATAGAGGGCTCTCACCCGCACCCCTCTCGGGTGCCCAGAGTGAAACAACCTTGCGTGGAGTTCGGTGGCATGGCTATCACCAACTCCTCTTTGGAACTTACCTTTGGATTCAATTCACAAAATTTAAGAAGCATAAATAACATAATTGTATTGTGCTTGAAATTGTTATTTAATTTATCTAATGACCATGTTCAAACAATTGAATGTTCAGATTTCATGAACATTTCGAAGAAAATATCTAAGATTTTAGAGTGTAATGTGCCCATAAAGAACATCTAAGATGAGAGTTCTCTTTATAAAGTAATTTGGATATCGGAGACCTAAAGATATTCCAAAATTAATTTAAGACCAAATTTACATTTTTAAACTCTTATCAAAATGGAACATTCCTGAATTTAGTCTTGCTTCTGAATGTTGTATTACATAATCCTTGAGGAAACAAAAATAAAAACATTCTCTGAGTTTTTGCTATCAGGCACATAGCATTTATTTGTTCCATAAATGGTCCATGAATCCTATCTCCTCCAGCATATAAGTGCAGCTATCAACTATTCATTGTTCTTTTGATTCCCCTCTCTACATCTGAAAGTAGCATGTGATCTCTAAAGAACTTCACAGGCAAAAATATGGATTTTTAAAAAATTGTCATTGGATTACATGATTTAAACATTTGTTTAAATATCAGCTGTGTTAGTTGAAGCCACTAATATTTGTCACTTGATTTATACTGGAATTACATCATTTTCCCTGATGAATATTACCTTAGTCATATGAGAAAACTGACAAAATTTGTCAAAATATAGACTGGGAAAATAATGATAACCATGTCAATTGATCCTATTTGTAGAATGCTCACCCCAGTCCTCTCCTTCAAAGCTTAGTAAATTGCTACGCTGTCTTCTATTGATACTTCTCTAGACCAAAGTACCACACAATACCTCTTGGCAGTCTGTGACTCATTATCTATCCATATTCATAAAGCTTCTATGTTGTCAGCTACAAATAAATGTATTCCAAGTTTCTAGTTTGTTCTCGTGACCCTGAATTCACTGATTGGAGTCTATCCTATTTTTGAGAATAAATCATATCAATACATTATCTGTATGTTTTGTACCACAAAGGGTTAATCACTTATTAATTGATTTGCATGAGGATTCCTTTAATGTGTTCTTTCTTATTTTGCTCTTGTAAAAATCAAATCTAAAAGCCCTGCATTTTTTATTAGCACACTCTATTCCTTCATTTTACTTTCTTTTTGATCAATTGAAATTTTTAGCCAAGTCTCTGGGCTTAGAAGAAATGGACTTGCCTTAATTTCTAAAGCTCCATTTGGCCTGGAATTCACTTGAAATGAAATCTGACTTCTGAGGCCTAATGTCATTAGTAAAGGTTAAGGAATAGAAGAGAAGTGTTTTGCTGAAACTCTTAGCAAGAAAATAGAGGATCTTCATTTTATTTGAAAATTCTGTTTGACAATTGCCTAGGATGTTTGGAATTAGTGTTTTAGATGAAATACTTGAAACTATTTTATCCTTTATTTAACACTTGTTAAATAGATCCCTAGACCAAAAGACAAGTCAAAATTTAAGAAAGTATTAACTCTTGAGCTAGATTATTTTAAATCATTGATCTGAAAATGTATATAATAAGAGATAAAATTAAAAATAGATGTTAATATTTGGGTTCCCTGAAAGCTATACATTATGAAAGCTTTGAAAAATCAACATTTATTTACATGAAACAAACTTCTAAAATCACACTTCCCTGCAGGCCACCTCACCAGTTACCTCATAGATAAATATTTAAAATGATTATTGGCACATTAGGGCAAATAAGCAGAAAAAAGGCCAATATAAAGTGAAGTTTGGAAATCATAATGAGATTTCTAGTAGCAGAGGAGAATGTTTATAAATTAAAAACTATTTTTTTAAAAAGTAAAGGGACTAGGGAGATGGGTAATATAGCTTTGCGTGTATGAAATCTAGGTTTGATTCCTAGTACTGTGCATTTCCCTAAGAACTTTTAGAAAAGGGTCTTCTAAAAGTACTGGAAGTTGGGGCACAATAAATAGAAGTTTTTCACATATTTATAGGGGAGCCTAGATATAGCTTTGTGATCAATAACTCAATGATTGAGTGCATATCTTGCCAGAATAACGCCAGATCTATCTAGCATGCCCAACATGCCAAATACGATCCTGGTAACTCATTCACAATTGTGTTTCTTGTTACTACAAGTGTAGAAAACTTGTAATATACCATCAAGTGTGTGTGATCCTGGCCAGTATGATGGCAACAACAATACAGGGAAACTAAGGGGAATAAGAATTTAAATTATTTCTTGTGAACAGAACACTGATTGTTAATTTGGAAATTGTTCGTAGCACTGGAGAGATAGTACAGTGGGTAGACGCTGGTTGCGTACTTGACCCAGGTGCTACGGATGGTACCACATATGATCCCCCCAAATCCCACCAGTAATTTTTCCTGAGCACAAAAATGTGCACCATTAGCTGAGCTGCCCATCATCTCCCCCCTCGCAGTATGTATATATTAGAGATTCAGACTTTGTTAGCATCTTAAAGATGTTCTTATGAGCTAATTTCCTGTTCTTAATCTGACTTTGTACTTCCAAATTTAATTTTCCAGTCTCTTTTCCTGAAATAAAACACCTGTAAGTATACCTAGAAAGTATTTCCATTCTTCCTCTGGGCTCCAGGACTCCATCGAATCTTTTTCCATTTGGTGGTAGGCATCAACTGGACCCTGAATCTTTGTCCACAGGTCAGATGTTCCTCCACTGCTGCTTCTTCACACACTGTGACCTGTGCCTCCCCAACTCTCTCCCTCCCAACCACCACCTCCATAGAGCTGCTGTGCCGTAGGATTCTGAAATGTTTACCTCTTTTGATGGGCATTTGCCAGCTGAACCATGAGTCTTTTTTTTGTGTGCAGGTTGGATTCCTCCACAGGATTTTCAGAATAGCTTGAGTGCATTAACAGCAACTCAAATGGCCACACTTTGTATGGCATATGTGTATGACTCCTCCAGTGAACCCATAGACTCAGGTGAAGCTCCCACTGCTCCAGAGACTGTGCCATCAGGAACTCAGTTCTAGCTCCATCTATCTATCACATAAAAACACCTGAGGAAGGAGCCCCTGAGATAATGATGGAGGGGAAAGGGCACTCCGGTGGGGTGTGGTATTGCAACTCTGTATGTGCAACACCCTATCATTGACAGTTTTGTAATAAGTAAAAAGAATTATTCTGAAAAGTGTCCTTTGCAGAATAAAAACATGATGTTTCTGTATCCTGAACTATAGATATAATAATAAAACAATAGCAAAATAAACTATATTTGCAAAGAAAACACAAAGTGATTATTGAATACAAACCAATTCTTTTGAGTCATAGAGATGATCCAAAGTAATGGAATGATGCTTCATATGCGGAGTCCAGGGTTCTATACCCAGCATAATGTGGCCCCTCAAGCACTGAGCTGTGTGCCTCCCCCATCTCCCAAAAGTCAGTACTTTTTAAAGAAATGCTATCTTAATATGTTGAAAAGAGTTGTGAGAACTGCACGTGAACATCTTATCAGAGCCCGAAATAAATTATCTTTCAATATTGTATCTGGCTGCAGCGTGCAATGGCTGTATCACCGCCTTCAGTTACAGGGGACAATCTGGACCACTGAGATAATTTTCAAAAAGGTTTTTAAATGAATTGCTTTGGGATTAATGCCTCTGTTTATTTCCTTGTTCATGTGCTGTGCTAAGCACATGCCACGGAGGCCAGGGAGATAAAGTGAACTTTATTCTTTGGATTCACAGGCAACATTAATTCTCATATAGCTCCCGAGGAGGAAAGAAACCTACTCTTTGCCACATTTGTTTTATTTTAGAAAAGTTCACCTAATTTAACTGCCACCTGACTTATTTTCCTTCATGACAGGTGCCAGATATCATAAGGATCCAATAAGTCAAAAGCCTCTTTCGGCCTCATTGTCTCTTTGTGTTAACAAAGCCTCATAAAAGCAGATGGATAGCACAGGCCAACTTCTTTCTATGATCGGCCAGAGATAAACACTCTGTGCCTTATCTTATGAGAAGGAAATTCTTCATTTTTATCAGAGAATAGACTGTAGTTGCTTAGTTTGAAATAAAAATCGATGGCTCCATTTGGCATTGTTTTAAAGAATCTTCCTCCCCGCCCCCAAGCCAGAAAATCAACTCGATCTCCCAATTATTTCCCTCTCATATAAATCCTGAGTTAAATAGCGATTGCTAACTTGGCTAACAAACTGAATGAAGATGGAAGTTTAGATTCTATATAAGCTATCAGGAAAGTTAATGAGATCATAAAATTAAATTCCCTCATTATAATCATTTTAAGTGAGTCATAAAAAGTTTGCATCTCAAGTTTATACCCCAAATCTTAACCTAATAGAATCACTTTTCTAGCTCCTATTGTATCCTTTTCTTGTCCTTAGCCCATGTCATCTTTCACAGAGCCCTCATATATTAAATGTTCCATCTCAGTTTTATGTATAATAGGGGCTGTGCTGGGACACCACCCTATTGCTGTGCCTTACTTGACACAAAGCCTTGCTTTGCTTATGGCTCCAACAGAAATTTGAACAGAAATCCCAAAGGGATACACAGGGAAGATGTTTAGCCTAAAGAAACAACTAAACCAATACTGGGCCCCAGGTGCTAATCCATCAGTGATATTTTCTTCTTTTTTCTAATATAAGTAATTGTGGCCAGAAATGTAGATTTAACATGCAAATAAGACCTGGGTGGCCTGAAGAAACATGCCACCCAGCTCCACACTTAACTTCCTGTATTTTCCTGTCCCTGTCATGTCACTCCTTTCTGATATCTACCCCTTTAAAAACTATCCCAGTCTGTGTTCTGTTTACCAGTCAGTATGTTGGGCTCCTGTGCACAAGCTTATAAACAATAAACTCAGCCTGACTCTCTCTGTGGCCTCATGTAAATTTCTGTCATGCCAAGAGTCAAAAGAACCATATAGTCTATAGCAAGTTCACGGGGATCTCTTTCCCTTTTAATTTTATATGTCATTTGAGAATCATACGTTTTACTAACCTTGTTATTTACCTTTTGGCCTAGGCAATTCTATTTCATTGAATGGGCTAATATTCTCAGGAATCAAGGTAGCATTATCCCAAGACACCACTTAGCACCAGAGGTGCTTTCTGAGTGAATAAATAAAGCTAAAACAATGAACAGGTTTGTGAGAGTAGTAGGATACTTGGAATTAGAACAAGACTGACCTCATTCATGAGGTCAGATTCATTTCTTCCATCAAATGTAACTGTTGTTTCTCATTTCAAGGTATTAGTTACTTTAAGGAAGGCTGAAAAAACCACTTAACCTCTGTAGGTACTTAACTTGTCCTCTTCATGCTTGCCTTCTAAACCAGTTGGGAGAAGAATTTGTCATCTGCTGGGGAGATGGGTGGTGATGGAGTTTCAAGCGTTAACAATATTGAGAAAATATGTTTAATCAAATAGAGGACCTTTTTTCAAATATTGTCATGTATGGGTATAATGTAAAGACTTGTCATCTCCAATTCTAGAGTCCAATCTCTCTAACATGTAAGCAGGGATGTTGGTAATGCCAAAGACCAGCAAAATGGACTCTCAATACTTAATGCATTTAAGCCTGAACATGCAATAAATGCCATCCATTTAACAGTCACTATTATTTCTCCCAAAACCAACAGATATATTTTGAGTTTACTGAATTTGCATGTTGGTTTTATCCAATGTAATAAAATTAACATAAATCTATAGACATAAAAAAATCAAATTCTCTAATTGTCAATTTTCTAATGGGAAATAGTTATACTTTCTAGCTGCAAACTCTATAAAGATGATGTGTGATATGAACAAATATAGTAATTATCAGAAAGTTTATAATAACTTTGGTTCTAATCACTTTCTCTGGCTTTACAAATGCAACTTTTCTCAAGCTTCCTATTTCACTCTAGAACAGAAACTAAAGAGGCAGAGAACATTACAGGTTCTCTCTACATGCAGCTGCCTTTGTTCAATTCCTGGCATTTTGTCCCCCAAGCATGGCCGGGTGTCCCTCCTGAGCACAGGTCCAGGGATAGTGACTGAGCCCTAAACCCCAGGAACAAAAACAGTCCAGGAACAAAAATTGAAGCACAACCAATAGTAGTCAGGAAAAGGGGAGTTATTTTAAAAAAAATATTTAAAAAAATAATGAAACACTGAAGACAATTCATGAGAGTAAAGCACATGAGTAGCATGTAAGTCTATATGAATATGTGTATGTGCATGATAATAATATCAAGTATGATTGATCAATATCTGACATGCTTGAAGCTTTCTCTATGATTGTCACTGATGTCAGTTCTTCAACATATAAAGCTGTTTTGGGGGGTAGGATTGCAGCCACACCCGGTGGTTCTCAGGGTTACTCCTGGATTGGCACTCAGGAATTACTCATGGAGGTAATCGAGAATCATATGGGATGTCGGGGATTGAACGTGGATCATCCATGAGCAAGGCAAGTACCCTACCCACTGTACTATCTCTCCAATTTAATCTTCATAACAACTTTATTAAGTTTATGAGACCCAATTCAGAGATGTATGAGACCCAACTCAGAGATGAGAAAATGAGACATTAGAGAATGAAACAGCTTAACTATTACCTGTCAATTACTAAAATGTATGACTTTAATCCACCATATCACATTGCCTCTCTCGCCCAGCAATATTCCTCCTTTGTAGAGTGTATATCTATTGTATACTAATGATATATTTTTATTCTCATCCAGAGATCCAAAAATGATTATAAAATAAAGGCCAGATTACAGTTAGTTAGAATTTATGGCCAGATTTTAGACTTTTTTAAATTACTTGATTTTATCCAATCATTAACTAGATCAATGTGCCTTTAAAAAACATTACTAAGGAGATTCCAGCTATAGTAAATTAAATTGCCAGAATTTTGCCTACTTCTATTTTCCCAGTTTATGAGGATACCCTCAGTCACTTCTGCATGTAAACTCAGAAACAAATATCTACTTGTTCTTGTTGATGCTTATTTTGATCATAATTTCTTAAAATATAATTTCTTCTGGATACAGCTATCTTTCTTTTACTGATACAGAGTCATTCAACCTCTTAATCCATCCAGCAGGCCACTTCATTCTATTAATCCAATCAATTCTATTTCAATTTTGTCAATGGGAGTTGGTATGACTATAAAGAATAAATGATTGCTATTTGGAATGATATTATTTGGGTTTTACAAGGTTGTCTTTCTACCTACTATTCTACTTCATGCAAACTCAGTTAAGACCCTCTGTAAATGTCCAGGACTGTCTTCCCCTGAAACACAAGTTCCGATGACACAATATTTCAGAGTGAAGATAATACTCCTTTCTCCCTTGTCAAAGGTCGTCGTCACCATTTGCATTTCCTTTCACCCAGTTAAATAATCCTGCTAGTGTTCAACTTCTACTCCCATGTCTTATATCATGGCCTAGAACCTTCATTAAGACAATTGCTATAATTCCTTGTATTAAAATATGATGAACTAATCTATTCCATAATTACATTACAAATAACACATCAATGGTCTAAGACAGCTATATTTTTTCTTTTCCTTAGTTGAAACTTACAGCTTACAACTTTATGCAACCTGGACAGAGTGAGTGGATGGACAAAGATGTCAGTTTTACTATTTTTTTTCCTGCTCAGACATCTGAAAACTAAACATGTGTTAATCAACCACATGCAAAAAAGAAATGACACACTCAAAAAATAAGATAATTAATAAGGTTTAAATAAAGACTTTATAAAGTTTAGTAGAATCAAGCGAAACCAATAAAGAATGATGGTGAGGAGTTGTTATATGTGAAGACAGCTGTTATGGAGCCAATGAGGACTCTCACCAAGAGATGCATCTCTGCCAGGGGAAAACTCAGCCAGTGCTCTGCAATCACCTATAGAGAAAAGATAACTGGGACATAGATACACTAATTCACTTCTTTTTTCCTTCTGATCTCTTTCTGGTACATCACCTTGGTTAATCTGGTTCAGAAATTAAAGGTCAGGGGTCAAGTTTAGTAAATCTATACATATCAGAACTAGAACAATGCTACGGAGTAGTTCTTGAGCAGTTAATGGAAAATGAACACAAAAACACACAACTCTGTGGAGCTAGTAAATGCATTATTTATTTATTTATTTATTTTATCTAGTAGATTTTAATAGATAGATATCTATTAGACCTTGGGCTGGAGTGATAGTACAGAGGGTAGGGCATTTGCCTTGCACATGGCCAACCTGGGTTCGATTCCTCCATCCCTCTTGGGGAACCCGGCAAGCTACTGAGAGTATCCCGCCTGCATGGCAGAGCCTGACAAGCTATCCGGGGTGTATTTAATATGCCAAAAATAGTAACAAGTCTCACAATGGAGACATTACTGGTGCCCACTCAAGCAAATTGATGAGCAACGGGATGACAGTGACAGTGATATTAAATCACCATCAGATACAGAGTTGTTCATGATTAGGTTTCAGTCATATAATGTTCCATCACCTTATCCTTCATCAGCGTACATTTCCAACCACCAATATCCCCCATATTCCTCCCTGCTGTTCACCTCTATGGTACTTTTCTTCTTTCTCTCTTTCTAGCTCACTCTCTCTCATTTCTTTTGGATATTGTGGTTTACAATACAGGTTCTGAAGGGTTATCATGTTTTTCAAATGCATTGTATTTATAAAGTAAATATGAATCTATGCATGTGTAGCTTCATGTCCCCAAACACAAATAAATACCACAAACAGGTGACATTATTATAAAATTTTCTAAGAGTAAAAGAGAGCAATTTTTCTTAAAGGTAAATTCTATCCTGTATTTAAATCTAATTTTCTTATGAGAATGGAGATACTTTCACTTTTTATTTGTTTTTATTAATATTACTTTATCTGTTTTTTTTAAAAAAGGATTTTAGAGTTAAAAACACTATTTGTGTTGTTGTCATTTGTCTTTTTTGGGGGGTCACTGTGCAGTTCTCGGAGTTTACTCCTGATTCTGAGCTTTGGGATCACTCGGGGTGGATTCAAGGGTGTCTGGAATTGAACCCCTGTAAGTCCTGTAGAAGCATACAACCTACCACTGTACTAGCTCTCTGACCCATTTTTTTCTTTTTATTTATTTATTTATTTATTTATTTATTTATTTATTTATTTATTGCTTTTTGGGTCACATCCAGTGATGCTCATGGGTTACTCCTGGCTCTGCCCTCAGGAATTACTCTTGGCAGTGCTGGGGACCATATGGGATGCCGGGGATCGAACCTGGTTCCACCGCATGCAAGGCAAACACCTTACCGGCTGTGCTATCACTCCACCCCTCTGGCCCATTTTTTTTAATTCAAAAATAAAATTAAAAAAGAGAGTCAAAACAGATGTGGATATGGTAATTTTTACAAAAATGTATTTAAGAACAGCTGCTGAAATTGGTCATGGGTTAGTTCAAGGTATGTTGAGAAACTTGTAATCTGATGAATTATTAATTTGTTATAACAGGAGAATTAATTTGTCTTTAAAAATAGCTATTTCAGTTATTGTTTTTAATCAAGAGTAAAATGACTTAAATAGTTTATAATATCACCTGGGAAACAATAATTTATATTAATTTGCAGAGAAGAGAGCAAGAAAGAAGACCACTTAGAGTGTGGGGTACAGGGTGTGATTTCAGGGAGATATTTGATCCCCAATAATTGGATGTGGGAGAAGAATAGGTGCTGAGCTGTGAAGTGGTTTAAGGAAGCAGGATACATGATTTAGGAAAAACAGGAGTGTTTTTGGGGGGAAGGATTCAGCTCTACATAAATAAGGCAGAAAATATAATTATTAGTAAGTAACTGAGAAGTGACAAGTCAGTTATTATTCACAGCTATAATCATCCATTTCTATTTGACAATATTGGTAGAAAAATCTATCTACAAATTCTCTTTCAGATGAACATCCAAAACCTTTTGTGTATTTTATCTGCCAGAATTTAAACCTTTATATATGTCAATATCCACATCCATCTTTTTGGATTCTTTTCCCATTAAAACTTCTTTAGGTAAAAGCTCTAGGGTGGATCAAATCTAGGTCATATAAGAACACACACAGTGTGATATCACCATAGAGCAATATTTGCTAGTTCAGCAAAAGACATTTTAGCAGAGGCATGAAAACACCCCCTTGACGGTTCACCGCCTCATTGTGGTGAGAGGATGGCAAAGGTGCCAACTGGTGAAAAGCGAACCAACAGGTGCTTCTCAGAGAAGCCGACAGATGCAGAGCTGAACTCCTTGCATCAACTGTGTCAATCTGGCCAGTACTTTCCATATGTGAGCAGCATGTCCATGTACAAGGTGTGTGGTGTGTTTGTCAGTGTGCAGATTGTTACAACATGCTACCCACATGGCAGAGACTGGCAAGGTACCTGTGGCATATTCGATATGCCAAAAATAGTAACAAAAATAGGGCTCATTCCCCTGACCCTGAAAGAGCTCTTAACATGGCAGTGTTGAGAAGAATGAGCAAGGAGAGGCTGCTAAAATCTCAGGGCCAAACTGGGCTGCCAAAATGAAGAAGGACTAAAATGACTGTCCGCACTTTTAATGCACTTATGCTGGCATCAGAAGCATCCATTGAGGACCTGATGGTGCAAGAACAGAGGATCAATTACGATGTCATTGGATTGACCTGGATGAGAAGGCATTGATCACATCATGTTGTTTTCAACACTGGAGAAGAACTGTTTGATGGAACATGCAACAGCAGAGATGTCGGTGGTGTCGCTGTCCTCGTCAACACCAACCTGGCCGTGAGCATTGATTCATTCTAATGCCTAACAGTCCAAATTGGATGCTTGGGGCTGGAGCGATAGCACAGCAGGTAGGGCATTTGCCTTGCATGCGGCCGACCCGGGTTCGATTCCCAGCATCCCATATGGTCCCCTGAGCACCGCCAGGGGTAATTCCTGAGTGCAGAGCCAGGAGTAACCCCTGTGCATCTTCGGGTGTGACCCAAAAGGCAAAAAACAAACAAACAACAAATTGATGCTTACGTTTGAGTAGATGTGGCTTGTTGTTGGCAGTTTCTATTTTCGTCATCTACACACCAACATCCAACTACGACGAAGAAATTGAGAAGTTCTACATGGAGCTGAAGAAGTTCTATAAAGAAGACCACACCTCCTAAGGTAATTGTTGGTGATTTTAACACCAAGATAGGACCGAGAAAGTCACCTGAAGAACTGCACATAGGGACCCACAGCCTCGAATGGAACAAACAGGGTGAGAGACTGTCTGAGTTCATAGTGTTGACCAAGACCATCCATGGTAACTCGCAGTTCCACAAGGCCGAATCTAAACGTTGGACATGAGAGTCTCCCTGTGGACAGTTCCACAACGAAATTGACCACATCATATTCAATCAAAGTTTTTGCCTGACTGATGTCGCTGTTGTCCCGAAATTCCAAATGGTATCAGACCACTGTCTCCTTCGTGTGAAATTCTACTTCACAGTTTGGGAAGAAAGGGCTCCAAAGTTTAAGAAGAGAACTCCCAGAATGACAACCAACTGGGAGCTCTTTGGCACTATTGACAACATTGATGAGGAATACAATCCACTGGTTCGGCACCTCCATGATTGTGTGAGGAACACCGAGAGAGAGAGAGCCACAAAGAACACCTGTCTTTGGAAACTCTCAAGCTCATTCACCAACGTGGTTCAGTGTGAGCCTCAGGCCATCATAAGCTAATGTCCAAACTCGCAAAGTTGTGCAGAGAAGTGATAAAGGAAGACCTCAAAGATATAACAGCAGCAGTGTTGGCCGATGTGGCAGAAGCCAGAAAAGGTATTCACAACACCCGCCTGTCCTTCGCCAAATATAAAACCAAGATGACTGCCTTCTGATGTCATCTTCCAGAAGGGCAATGGAAAAGGTTGAGACTAAAGCAGTCATCAAAGCCCTAGCCAAACAGGACATTCAAACTCAGTACATCAGGATTCTCTGTGAGTGAGCTATATTACAGATTCACTACAAAGATCTCACCATTCTACAAGGAAGTGATCATTGACATGAAGAGAAGGGTTTAGAAGGGTGATACCATCTCACAGAAACTCTTCAGTGCCAACTTTGAGAACTTCATGTGACAATTGGAATAGGAAGGAATGGGAGGGAAGATAGACAGTTGGCAACCACACCACCTCTGCTTCGCTGATGACATTGTTTTAATAACACCAAACATTAGCCAAGCAGCAGGAATCCTGCCTGACTTTGATCATGAGTGTGGAAAGGTCAGACTACAGCTTAATGTCACGAAGACAATGTTCATGAGAAACGGACTAGTTCCTGATGTTCCATTTGCTCTCAACAGAACAAAAATCTTCGAATGCAGCAGTTATGTGTACCTGGGTCGAGAACTCAGCATGACTAATGACCTGGCACCTGAGCTGCACAGGAAGAAGAAAGTAGTGTGGAACGCCTTCAGGAGCATCAAAGTTGTTTAGAGGACGAAGAACCTCCAGCTCTGGGCACATCTTTTTTACTCCACTGTTGTTCCTGCACTAACATATGCCTCAGTGACCTGGGCCCTATGAAAACAGGATAAGGATGCTATTTGAGTCTCCCAGAAAGGAATTGAAAGAGCTGTGCTAGGAATATCATGTTTCACTCAAGTGATAGAAGGAATCTGGAGTTCCAACCTCTATCGACAATCCAGAAACGGGGATGCTGTCTTGTTTGCCAAGGCATCGAAAATCAGATGGGCCAGACACATAATGCTATTTGGAGACAACTGCTGGACTAAAGCTGTTACCGACTGGATTCCACGGGACGTCAAAAGAATGCCCAGGCACCCACCTATGAGATGGTCAGACTTCTTCATCAAGACCCTGAACGAACGGTTTAATGCTTTTTGTGTTCCTAGAGCGAGCAGATGCCACTGGGCTACACTACCACGTGACAGGGATAAATGGAGACATTACTGGTGCCCACTTGAGTAAATTGAAGAACAACAGAATGATAAGTGATAAAAATTATACAAGTGATGAAAACGCCTGTGTATTATAAGATGCCAGCAAGTATTTGTTAGACTGAGGAATTGAATAAGTGAATTCTGATTTGAAGAGACCTGAAAAAAATATCAGTTAGTTAGCAATGTTTAGCAATGTATTTGTAAGAGATTTCAAAATAGCAGGAACAAGCCTGCAATATTGGGAAAAAAGAGAAACATCTGAAAGTGGAGTTTTTCAGGAACAATGTTAAAAGCTAGGGATCCTTTGTGAATAAGGAGGATCCAAATCCTTCAGTCCCCTATCCTGGACTGCATTGTTACAACTTATTTTCCCACTGTCTGTACTCTAAGGAGCTCAAGTTACAGGTGAAAAGAACAAAGTAACCTGAGAAATTTTATTCTGACTAAGGCTTCGAGGAAAAAGGTAAAATAAAATTTATGAGCCTTTCTCAAAACCTGGTCTAGTACAACTCAGGAAAAACACAAGGAAGAAATTGGACAGAAGCTTTAGCCATAGAACTATTGTATAAGGTGAGCTTTATAAGATGAGAACTGCCTCTGATTTTATTGTGTTCTCTGCTTTATACATGCTGTATATTTGTAGATCTTCCATAAATATTGAATACAATAGAGTATCATACAGTTACCTGAAATGAAGAGCAGTTAAAATATTGTGAGAAGATAATGAAGGGTGAAATTTTTAGTCAACATTCAAATAATTGGATGCTTTATAAGCCTTTACATTTCAATTAGTAGAAAAAAAAACCCATGTAATCCTGTATCAAAATCTAAATTCATAAACATATACGTGGTAAGAGAACGATCCCTTTCATCTTTCACCTAACATATCATTCATTGTTACGTGAATAAGCAAATATTCACTTCACCTTATATCATATAGCAGGGGTAAATGGATAAATTTAAAAGTTCAAGTATAAAATATAAAAGTAAAAACAAAATAAAGATAAATATTTAACATGTTTATTCTTAATAGTTCACATTAACCCAGGGCCCCTGTGAAACAGGCTTGACATTCACAAATTACTTTTTACTACTTCAATTTTGCCTCAAGCTTATACCATTAGAAATAAGCAATCTGTAAGAATTATGGCCATGAGAGGAGTAAGGCATAAAATATTCTTGATGTCCAAAACATTAGATTCCTTTTGTCTAAGCCAGTCCAGAAAACTAAATCATTTGTAGTTGAGTCTTAAAAAAAGAGGAGCCATCAAATCTCTCTCTCTCTCTCTTTCTCTTTCTCTCTCTCTCTCTCTCTCTCTCTCTCTCTGTATGTATTTCAAAACTTTTTCTGGCATTGTGAAAAATAAACAATTGCTAGGATATCTAAATTTACTCCATGACGAATCTTAAAAATTCAGGAAATGCTTTTAATCTCAGAGACACTTTGCTATCACTAAAATCTCCTAAGGTAGTTGAAGTAGCAGAGTAACCATAACTTCACAAAGCCAGTGTCTTGTAGCACTTTAACACTGTTTCAACATTACTATGAGTTCATTTATCTATAATTCCTTGATACTACAACTATATTCAGCCTACAAATTTCTCTGAGTCCGATCTTAGGGTACTTTCTCAATTCACCTCGCCTTAATTGTTGATGTCAATAACTATAAACTAATGCTGTCAACCCACTGAGTAATTCTCACTTATCTGGTTGGTATAGTATAAAGACTTCTAAACTTTTATATATTTACTATTTATAAACAACAAAATCAGTATTGTACTTTAAGAAGTTTATTTTTTGACTTTTCAAAAACTTAAAACTCCCATCTCACCAAGAACAGTAAAATACTACTATAGTGCTGGGGCATCACTTGGAACTGGTGAAGTTAATTCTTTGCCTGTTTGTTTGCTTTAGGACAATACCCAGTGGCACTCAGAACTTAATTCCTGATCTTTTTTTCAAAGGCCTTGCTCTCCTGGGAAGTACGAGGGTCTATATTAGGTGCTGGGGATTGACTCCTGGACGGATATATGGAAGGCAAGCTCCCTACCTACAGCCCCTTGTGAAGTCAATTTTGAAAATGTCCATACTTGACATTATTTATTTTTTACATAGGAGTATTTTCATGGAGCGATAGCACAGTGGTTGGGCGTTTGCCTTTCACGTGGCCGACCCAAGTTCGATTCCTCCGCCCCCCTCGAAGAGCCCAGCAAGCTACCGAGAGTATCGAGCCCAAGAGGCAGAGCCTGACAAGCTATCCATGTGGATTGGATATGCCCAAAACGTAAAATAAGTCTCTCAATGAGAGACATTACTGGTGCCCACTCGAACAAATCGATGAGCAACGGGATGACAGTGATTTTTTATTTTCTTTTATTTTGGGTGGTCACACCGGCCATGCATAGGGATTACTCCTGGCTCTGCACTCATTATTCTCATTATCCTGGCAGTGCTTAGAGGACCAGATGGGATGCTGGGAGTCGAACCCGGGTCAGCCACATGCAAGGCCCTACCCACTGTGCTATGGCTCCAGCCCCTTACATAGAATTTTCCCCCTAACAATTTCTTATATTAAAATGCTATCTAGGGATGTTAAGGTGTAAATTTCATCTACATCTACTAAATTGTTTTTTAGTAATTTAGCATTTCATTCTGTTGGGAAGAGTACAGTTGTAGGGTGACTGAAGAGAAGATCCATAGTGCATCCATAGTGCAAAGGACTTGTCAAGTATTCTGAAAGCTCTTTGACTTTCCCCAACAAATAGTCTGAGATTGTAATCCAGCCATTGATCACTTGCTTCTCCAAGTGAAACCTTCAGTTTGATCTCCAGCAATGCATAAAATAAATGACTATATAATAAAACAACATCCCCCACGGTTATATGCTATGTCTAAAGTCTGCTTTATTTTTCTTCATAAAACATGTCTTCACTAAATGGATGAAGGATGACTTTATTATCACAACCCACTGGAATGTAAATATAACATCCAGGCAAGTATTTGACTACATTTTGTTTGTTGCTGCAAACTTCAAGTAGAGCATTAATGGTACATTATGTTTGCTCAAACAAGAACTTATTACAAGTACATAAATAAAAACTATATGTAGAATTTTATCTATAAAAATTCCATTCGAGCATTTATCCTCAAGAATAATGAGAATACATATGTATATAAAGATTTAAAATTATTTTGCACTCATAGTATATTTCTTAGCATTTCCATAAAGAAGTGGCCAGAAATCAAACAAATTATTTGCATGGATATTTGTTACCATTGAAAACTTCACTCCCAACATATGCTTCAGAATATGAAATGTCCCTCATGGCTGAGATATGACTTAAGTGTTATGTCTTGTATATGTGAGGTCAGGGGATAAACCTGGCACATCATAATCTTCACTGCTTCTTCAGCACTGTGCTGTGAGAACCCCCCTCACAATTTAGAAAGGTATGTCAAAAGAAGCATATATTAAATTTAATTTCTAACGGTACATGTGTCTTCTCATATGCACATATGTTCTTGGAGTATAGCCTGGAAGAATATTAGCAACATTGCAATTATTCTGTGTGATAAATATTGACTCTGTTTTACATTCTCTGTGATGTATTACTGTTTGCTTTTATTTATGAATATAGAATATCTAGCATGAAACCCAAGTTTACTTAACAGAACTAAAATAATCATTTTGCTGTAGTTTTCTAGAAGTTGTTTTGAAAGTGCTAGCTCTATCTTTACCAAATGTAAGAGAATGTAATAGAGACCTTAGAATTTCTGTGTCATAGCAAGTATAAGAATAGTTAACAATGGACGCAAATGCAAGATTATTTTCTCTATGTTGGGGAGGAATGCACACCTAGTTGTGCTCAGGGGTCTTTCCTGGCAGCACTGGTGCTCGGGTATCACATAGTGGGTACCAAGGTCAAACCCAGTTTGGCCATGAGCAAGGTCAACACCCTACCTACTGTGCTATTGCTCTGGCTCTGGGGTTATTTTCATTTTAAATTCAAATAACAATTAGGGATGAACTCTGGCTGCATTTTTGTCACCATGGTAAATCTTCTGGTCTCACTGGGCAAAAAAAAGTTAATTCAGAAAATATCACAATAAATATAAAACTGTAGAGATAAAAATATTTGTTATTCCATGCAACCATGGTTTAATTGGCAAATTATTCCCCACATAAAAGGAGAATGGCTGGGCCATATAACTCACATCACAAAAACAACTGATACTTGAAAAAGGACCCTGTGTTAACTAACAACAAGGAACAATCAGTCTTCTTTATAGATTGGTAGAGATTAATCCTGTTTGCTGGCTCACAACAAATCATGTAATGCTTATCTTTTCTGCACCAAAATGCTACTTTCCAAATGTCAGTTACTCTCTTTAACATAGATTAATATTCAATTTTCTGTGACTATCTTTTTTCTTGTTCTTTTTTTCAACTAAAGTAACTAAAGTAATTCAAGATAAATTTCTTATCTTGAAATTATCCGTTTAAAGCATGTTCATGATGTCTGCTATATATTAGACTTCCATTCATGTAAGTCAATTGTAGTTGGTGCTTACTTATTATAGTATTGGATAATTTAAATGTTTTCACGGTATATTTGACCAGTTCAATTACAAATGCTAAAAAGATGAGCCCAAGAGTCATTATTAACCCTGTTTGTGTCTAAGTTGCTAATATCACGTTTCAAGTTTAATCTTCAGTTTCTTTTGTCATGAAAAATCATAAACCATAATTTAGAGCCAACAATATCACTGTGCTGGTAAATATGTCATTACAGTTAAAACTGTACCAACATATACATGTAGCAGAATCTTGATTTTGGACCACTTCTCTTAAATAAACACATGTACTAGCTTAAAAACTTTTCCAAAAGTGTCTTTAATTAAATTTTCTCAAGACAAAAATCATAAATGTTGTGCATTTCTTCTGAGATACTAGCTTCCAAGCACAGTGCAAATTTGGTTGCTTGTTTCTTTTTTTTTTTGTTCTCAAAATAAATGGTCATATAGTTCCCAATGAGTGTAAGTTTCTTGAAAGTAGAATCTCCTGCTATTTGATAGTGATGAATATGATGTGGAATAAATTTTGGCATTTGGTATGGAATCTAGCTTAGATTGTTGAGTTATAGAAAGTGGATATTTGATGGAAAACCTAAATGCAATATGGATAGACATTACTATTAAATAAATTACAAAAAGTAATGGATAGCAGAAACCCTCAGCAGTCAAATAACTGTGTAGAAGGCATTCAGTGCTCTACAGAGCTCAGCAACAAATAATTTAATGTTGTAAACCAATACGAAATCACTTGCATCACTTGTCTTCCCGTTGATCTTCGATTTGCTTGAGCAGGCACCAGTAACATCTCCATTTGTCCCTGTCACGTGCTAGTGTAGCCCAATGATATTTGCTCACTCCAGGAACAGGAAGAGCCTCAAGCCATTCATGCAGGGTTTTGACGAAGAAGTCTGACATCTGGTTGGTGGGTGGCCACGCAGTTTTTGACATCCCGTGGAATCCAGTCCATAACAGGTCTAGTCCAGTGGTCATCTCTGAATCACATTACATGTCCGGCCCATCTGATTTTTGATATCTTGGCAAATGAGACAGCATCCCTGATTCTTGACTGTCAACAGAGGTCAGAACCCCAGAGGATTCCTTTTCTCACTTGAATGCAATGTGATACTCCAAGCATAGCTCTTTCAATTCCTCTTTGGGATACCTGAATAGCGTACTCAACCTGTTTGCGTAGGGCCCACATCTCTGAGGCATACGTTAGTGCAGGAAGAACTGTGGAATCAAAAAGATGTGCCAGAAGTCAGAGGTCTTTCATCCTCTTAATCACTTCTTCGACACTCTTGAAGGCATTCCATGCTGTTCTCTCCCTCTCCTGCACAGTTCTGGTGCCAAGTTGTTCCTCATGTTGAGTTCCCGACCCAGGTCCACATAGCTGCTGCAGTTGGAGATGTTTGTTCCATTGAGAGCAAATGGAGTATCAGGGACTAGTTTGTTTTCCATGAGCATTGTCTTGTTGAGGTTCAACTGCAATCTGACCTTTCCACACTCGAGGTCGAATTCAGCCAGCATTTGTGCCGCTTGGCTAATGTTTCGTGTTATGAGAATGATGTCATCAGCAAAGCAGAGGTGGTGTAGCTGCCGGCCATCTATCTTCACTCCCATTCCTTCCCATTCCAGTCATCACATGACGTTCTCGAGTGTGGCACTGAAGAGTTTCGGTGAAATGATATCGCCCTGCAGAACCCCTCTCTTTATGTCAATGATCACTTCCTTGTAGAATAGTCAGATCCTGGTGGTGAATCTGTAAAACAGGTCGAGGAGGATCTTGATGTACTGACTTTGAATGTCCTGTTTGGCTAGGGCTTCGATGACCACTTCAGTCTCAACAGAATTAAAGGCCTTCTGTAAGTTGATGAACATTAGACAGAGAGGCATCTTGAACTCTAGCAAAACTTCAATGAGCTTGGTCACTGGGTGGATATGCTTGATGGTGCTGAATACCAAATATCTTCTTTTATTTCAACGTTTTTTTTTATTGAGCCACTGTGAGATAAGACCTTTACAAAGCTGTTCATGATTGGCTTTTAGTCATACAGTATTTCAACAACCCTCCTGCCACTTGTGTACATTTCCCAGCACCAATATCCCCAGGTTCCCTTCCATAATCTCCCCACCCCACATGCCCTGCCTGCTTCTATGTCAGGTGCTTCTCTTGGGTATTGTGGTTTGCAATATTGATACTGAAAGATTATCAAGAATATCTCTCCTTTTAACCCTCAGATATTTCCAGCGTGATCATTCCCAGCTATTATTGTCATAGTGGTCTCTTCTCTATCTTACCTACCCTTAGTACCACACACATTTGTGGTTAGTCCATATGTATATATATTATATACCACAAATGAATGCAGTCATTCTGTATCTGTTCCTCTCCTTCTAATTCATTTCACTCAGCATGTACTCTCCATGATCATCTCTTTATATGCGAATTTCATGACTTCATTTTTCCTAACATCTGCATAGTATTCCACTGTGTAGATGTCCCATAGATTCTTTATCCATTGGTCTATTCTTTAACACTCAGTTTGTTTCAATTCTGGCTATGATAAACAGTGCTGCAATGCACATAGGCGTGCAGATGGTGTTTCTGCTGTATGTTTTTGGGCCCCCGGGGTAATTCCCAGAAGTGTAGTATTACTGGATCAAATGGGAGCTCAATTCCTAGTTTTTTCTTTTCTTTTTCTTTTTTATTTTTCTTTTTTTTTTTTTTTGAGAAACGTCCAAATTGTTTTCCAAAATGGCTGGACCAGTTGGCATTCCCCACAAACAATGAAGGACAGTCCATTTCTCCCCACATCCATGACAACACTGGTCGCTTTGTGTTTTGTTTTGTTTTGTTTTGTTTTGTTTTTTGATGTGTACCAGTCTCTGTGGAGATGATATCTCATTGTTGTCCAAATACCTTCTTAATAAAGGAACTTTAAACAAAGTTTCTTCTTTTAGCAAATAAGAACAAACTTCACTATGTTCATCTTAATTTAATCTCCCTTTTTGTACATGTGTGTGATATCTTTCACCTTTTTAAAGACAAAATTGCCTTCTGACTTTAGCTGAACAGTAAGAATGCTTTATGACAAATCGACTGAAATTCACTGCCACTGTGTTCTTGGGCTTTCTAGTTTCCAGAATTGTGAGAAATGATATCTGTTGTTTATATGGTCTCCGGTTTGTGGTTTTCTGTTATTATAACTGAAATAGACTGTTACATTGAATATTCTGTTTTACACATACTTCCTTATGTCTGCTGATTTTTCCTGCTTCATTTTCATTTGTTTCAATGATGAACAGAGTAACACACTTGGCTGTTGCACTAGAGGCTATACATTTTTGTGGTGGTGCTAGAATTGTATTCAGGCATGTGGGCTTGTCCTAGGGATGCAACTCAAAGCTTCACAAGCTTCATGTTTGTAAGACCCATACTCTACTACTGAGCTACTGTCATTGTCATCCCATTGCTCATCGACTTGTCCGAGCGGGCACCAGTAATGTCTCTCATTGTGAGACTTACTGTTACTGTTTTTGGCATATTGAATATACCACGGGTAGCTTGCCAGGCTCTGCCGTGTGGTCTCGATATTCTCGGTAGCTTGCCGGGCTCTCTGAGAGGGGTGGAGGAATTGAACATGGGTCGGCCGCATGAAAGGCGAATGCCCTACCGCTGTGCTATCACTTGAGCCCTATGACATCTTAATGCACTGTTCATAAATTTTGCAGAACTTTGCATGTACCTGACGTTTGATTCTTTCTGTAGTTGAAAATCATAATAATGGATAATATTCAATGGGTTTAGCTATATTTTGGTCTACCTACACTACATTTAATCCTTTTAATAGATGGCACTGGTTTTGAAATTCTATTAATATTTCTTGAAGCATAAAAGTACAAATGTACACACAGCTTGCTTTCTTTATATATGATAGTATATTAGGAAGAGTTTGCTTCTCTGGTATGTGAGTGTAACTTTTTAGAGAAACGCCTAAATTTAGTGGCTATATAATTTTGTTTTCTGAAATGACTTATAATTTGTCATATTTTATTTGTGTAACCAATTTTTAAGTTTTTTTTTAATTGATCATCTTGAGGGGGGTTAGTTCATTTGTTTTCTACCTTTTTTCACTGAATCACTGTGAGAGACATAGTTACAAAGTTGTTCATAATTGAATTTCAGTCAATTTTCCCAAGCCCATCCCTTCACAAGAGCCACCAATTTCCCAGTTTCCTAACCGCCCACACCTTGCACTTTACCCTTACAGCCTGCCTCTATGTTTTTATTTTTAATGAAAATCTGTGGGTGGGAAAAGACTATGAATAGAATCATTTTGATGAGATTATATCTAGAGAGCTCATAATAAAAATATGAGTTGGGTCTTGAAGGAAGATTGGGATACAGATGATTAAGACAATGCAAGAAAACTTATTTAGACAAAGGTACAAAAATAAGTACATAGGGATATATTAGTTTAATTTTTCGGGGGGATTACGTGTGGTGGTGTCTGGGGGATCATTCCTGGCTCTGTGCTCAGGGGTGATTCTGACAATGTTAGGGCAACCACACCATGCCAGAGATTAAACTATGATCAGCCATGTGCAAGGCAAATATCCTAAGTCCTGTGCTAGCTCTCTGGCCTGAGATCATTTCAATTTTATTAAATCAATTTGGTCATTATCCAATACATATTTACTGTGCCTAAAAAAAACTGAATTAAAAATTTGAAGAGCTTTTTGCATTTTTTACTTGTGTACTTTGAAAATCTCTCTTCTGTGAATTGCTACTATGTAAATATCTAAAGCATTTCTTTTTTTTTTTTTTTTTAGTTTGAATGAAAAAGCAATATATTCTCTTACCAAGACTAGCAGTTTCAGTCATATTATGGTAAGTGTTGTAAAGAATAAAATTTAAGAAACAGCTTAATTTGGAATCAGAAGTATCATGTATCATATATCAAGTCTAATTATCACTGTATCACTGTCATCCCGTTGCTCATTGATTTGTTCAAGCGGGCACCAGTAACGTCTCTCATTGAGAGACTTACTGTTACTGTTTTTGACATATCCAATATGCACGGGTAGCTTGCCAGGCTCTGCCGTGTGGGCTCGATACTCTCGGTAGCTTGCCAGGCTCTCCGAGAGGGGCGGAAGAATCGAACTCGGGTCGGCCGCGTGAAAGGCAAACGCTCAACCACTGTGCTATCGTTCCAGCTTTGGTCTAACTATAATAAATCAAAAATAATAAATAAAAAAGTGTCCTGCTCTCCTCTCCTATATGAATTAGATCTGTGCTGTTGATATGAATATAATATGAAACAAATATTCCTTTAATTATATATTTTATAAGTATATAATTTTCTATTTAATTATGTAATTGTTCAGTTAGCCATATTTTAAAATGAAAAGGTAAGGGACTGGGAGATAATTGAAAGGATTGGAGCATATCTTTGGCATGCTGAATCTCCAGGCTCATTTCTTGGCACTTCATTTTCCCCTGAATGTGGCTGGGATGACCCAGGTCTGAGGGGTGGCACCCCCCCCCCCCGGCCTGAACATTGAGCTATCCTCAATGACCTTAGTATTTCTGGAGTGTTCCCCAAACTCCCTGAAAACTCCTTGGGAAATCTAAGAAAAATGAAAGATAAGATTAATTTTAAAAATAAAATTCACTTAATCCAACGTATCCAAAGAAGAACTGGTTTAGCCTACAACATGCAAAAATTCAGATAGTATCATACTAAATCTTGTAAATATGGAATATATATATATATATTTTAATTTATTATTTTTATTAGTGAATCACCATGAAGGTACAGTTACAGGTTTACATATTTTCGTGCTTGTGTTTCAGTCACACAATGCTCGGGAAAATATGGAATATATTTTATACTTACAGCACATTTCAATTCAGATAAACCACATTTTAAGTTCTTAGTAGCAACATATGGGTGATATTATCCTACCAGTTAATATAGATTTATAGGTAGCCTTCTAGATTACAGGGATTTTTATCTCTTAATAATAGATAAGCTATTTTCAAATAATTAAGAAAAATAAGTTTCAGGGGCTGAGAAATAGCACAGCGGGTAGGGCGTTTGTCTTGCACATGGCCGACCCAGGTTCGATTCCCAGCATCCCATATGGTCCCCTGAGCACCACCAGGAGTAATTCCTGAGTGTAGAGCCAGGAGTAACCCCTGTGCATTGCCGGGTGACAATCAATAAAAATTGGCATTTATTTTGTTATCTATAATCAAATAAGTATTGCCATTATTTTTGTATATAAATTTGCAAGAATGATCTATTGCAAGTTCATTACTATCAATAACAATCACAGTTTTTAAAGAAGAGAGAATCCTACAGTTTTCAGATATTTTCATTATAGATATTAGAAGCAATATACAAAGAATTTGAAGAACTGTATAAGAGTGCTTATATTATGACAGGCAGTTCTAAAAGTAAATGGATAGCTTAAAGTTCAATTTATAAATCCTGGAGAAAAGGGACTCACTCCAATCAGCTGTTGTCAGAAACAAATTCTTCCCTCTTTGGTACCATCAGAATATATTAAGCAACATTGCAAACACAAACTCACATTTACCCATAATTGTGATAAATTAATTTACATGTAAATTTACCTAGTAGAAAAACTACTCAGTGATATGTTATGCCTCCTACATCCTTGTAAAACTTTTGTGACTTTGTAAACCCCAGGTTTGTTTCATTTCTATTCACTTTAAAAAGAATTATTGAATGATCGTGAGATAGCCCAGTACAAAGTTGTTAATGACTGGGTTTTAGTCATACAGTGTTCCAACACCCATCCCTCCACCAGTGTACGTTTCCTAGCAACAATGTCCCCAGTTTTTCTCCCCACTCCCCAACTCCTCCTCTTCAAGCCTGCCTCAATGGCAGGTACCTTTTTTTCTCTATCTCTCTGCCTCTCTCTCTCTCTCTCTCTCTCTCTCTCTCTCTCTCTCTCTCTCTCTCTTTCTCTCTCTCTCTCTCTCCCCTCTTTTGGGCATTGTTGTTTGCAATTAGATACTTAAAGATTGGAACGTGCATCCCTTTACTTACTCTCATTACTCAGTTCTTTTCCAGCATGATCATTTCCAAATATTATTATACTAATCCCTTCTCATCTTACATACCTGTATCTCACATATTTGTGGTTAGTTCCAACCATTGACTAGTCCTCCTGACTCCTGACCCCTGTTTCCTTGTCCTTAGATATTAGTTTTATAAATATGTTTTATTTCTATTCTTTTGTCCTCACTCACTAACTAAAGTACTGTAAATTGCAGGTAAAATGGGTGCAGTTAAGGTACAACATAACTCAAAATTCCCACTAGCCATTTCGAAGGATTGATGTGGCAGTGGTCAAAAAGATTCCCTCAGAGCTGCGTCATTTTTACAGAATGCAGTTTATGTTGTGAATGACAGCCACTCAAGGATAGTTGTTGACTCAGTTTCAATTTGATTTCAACATAGGGTTTTCCTCAAACTGTTGCCTACAAATTCACAATTGCACATCACTTTTCCACTGATTTCACTTGACCAAACTTCAGTCAGAGTTCTGTCCTCTGTGGACAAATGAACTTTTCCTTGCCTCAGGGTCTAAACAATAATGTGTGAAACTGCTTAGGAGCTTACTCTAAGGATCAACTGATCCAGTTAAAAATAGTTCCTTTCAAATCAGCCTTACCACAATGTCTTTTCACCTCCATCCACTTGCCCTCTTCTTAAAAGTTCTAGCTAGCACTAGTTTTTATATAGAAGTGTATTTTTTATGTTTAATTTTACGACGCTTGCAAATACTGAGATTGGATTCCTAGAAAATACTACTTTCCACATAAAAGTTCTCTTACTAATGTCCACTTGTTTTTACTTGTTTTTATATCATTCTTTGATAAAAGCTAAGGAAGAGGAAATGTATTTTTGAATGATGCACTCTATTCGCCTCTAAAAATAAATCCAACGTCATTCTATTGTTGGTATTAGAAAGTTCTATAAGCCAAGTACACCAATATTTTTCTATTTCAAATAAATATGATTTCATTATTACAACAGTAATATTGATGTCAGTTTTTTAATCTGCATCAACATAAGCACTATTACTACCTTAACTATAGATATAGTGACTGCAGAAAAATATAATTAGAATTCATATTTTATATATCCAAACTATGCTTTTGAGCACCAATAATATAGACTATCTCAGGAAATTGAGTATAACTAAAATCAGTATAACTTCAGTCTGGTGTCTTAATACATGTTGAAATGCACTAAAGATAACTGTTTCAGAATGATAAGGCTTGAAATACGCTTGCTGGTCTGAAGTTAATGTATGAAGAATAATAAAACCATTTTACAAAGAAAATAATGTAACAAAAAGTGAGATAAGAAAAGACTATCAGTGTATCTGGCATTAGGAATTTCATGTGTCAGACATTATTAGTGGAACAATTGACTATTATATCTTATTTAAATACCACATTATTTCCAAAGCAGTCACTACCAGATTTCATTTTCACTATTCTACTAACTCTATTCCTAGACTTCAAATTTTTTTTGAAACTATTTCACAGTTATCTCCTTTGGCAGTTATAAAACAAAGAGTAGAAAGGAGAAGTTCTAAAGTGATTGTCATCTGGGAACGTGCGTGACTGCCTTAATACTTAATGCTTGCAACATGAGCCTCAGTTTATAGGTTCAACCATATGGGACCTCATTTTAATGAAGCCTAACTTTTATTTATCTATTATATAGAAAGTGGTATATTCTAAAGTATGTATGAGCTTATACCATAGCTCTAACTATATATATATATATATACTATATATAGTTTAAAAGATAAAATTTTAAAAAAATGGAAATTAGTGTTTCTATTTCAATAATTTCATCATCTCAATCAATCCCAGCACAATGAAAAGGACAAAGAAGTAGAAAACACAGCAATATACATATATATATATTAGTTATAAATGTTTTATTGATCTAACAGCAAATTCAATGCTTGCCTTGCATGTGTCTAATCTAGGTTCAATCCCCAGCTTCCCATATGGTCCTTCGAGTGCCACCAGGAGTGATCCTTGAGCATAGAGACAGGAGTAAGCCCTGATCACTGTTGGAAATAGACCCCTAAAATTACTGAACCTTAATTTTAATACATAAAAATGCACAGTTCTAGGTATTATAACTTAGTGTATTAGATGTGACTCTATGTTTATTATTTTTCTGTAGATTGTATATGTGTATGCATATTGCATTTTACATCATATATCTTTATATAATTTTAGATAAAGCATCCCTATAAAAACTAACATCCCTGTCTTTGATTTTAGTTTATTTGTTTGTGGACCATCCTCAGGGGTGCTCAGGGCTCTCTCTTGACTCTGCTCTCAGGGATCATCCCATCGGAAGTGCCAGAGGTCAAACCAGGGTCAGCTGCATTGAAGTAAGTTTTTCATGCACTCTAATACCTCTTGGATCCTCCTTCTGAAGACTAATTTGCTAAGGTAAAATTAGTATACAGTAGTATGAATGTTCATATGGTTTGTTATCACACCTACTACCGTAATGCTACTAACCTTCCACCACAATCGTAAGACAATTCTTTTTACTCTCTCATTTGTTAACCTAGTTAACTCACATATGTTAACCTAGTTCAGTTGTCATCTCTAAAGATTTCTTTGAAATGCACACTGTTCATTCTTTTGCTCTGTTTATTTAAGTAGCATCTATAAATGAGATCATCTGGTACTTGTCATACTTCTCCTGACTTATTTTATTTAACATGATCCTCCTCGAATTCAAATTTGTATTGTAACAAAAAACAACACAATCATTTTTTTGGCTTTTTTGGGGGGAGGGTTCACACCCAGCAATGCATAGGGATTACTCCTGGCTCATGCACTCAGGAATTACTTCTGGTGGTGCTCGGGGGACCATATGGGATGCTAGGATTTGATCCCGGGTTGGCCAAGTGCAAGGCAAATGCCCTACCCATTGTGCTATTGCTTAAGCCCCATTTTTATATAGCTGCGTAGTATTATTGTGTTTATAGATAACAACTTTTTTATCAATGCATCTATTATTGGGTTTTGGATGATTTCACAACATTGGCTACTGTAAATACTCTCAATGAATATATCTTTTCAGAACTAACATATTTTGTGTTCCTAAAATAATAGAAATAAAGTTACTTAATTGTGTCTTTGGGAGAGCCTGGCAAGCTACCCATGGCAAATTCAATATGCCAAAAACAGTAACAAGTCTTACAATGGAGACATTACTGGTGCCTGCTGGAGCAAATCGATGAGCAATGGGATGACAGTGATACAGTGATACAGTGAATTGTATCTTATTCTATTTTTAACTATTGTACTCTTCATTTCTTGACATTAGTCGTTAAATACTATCTATACCTAGTTATCATCTAATATATAGAAATCTATATAGTATAATAAAACGTATGTAACATATCCCTTTCTTTGTCTCAATGTAAATATGACACAATGATGCAGTAAAAAAACATGGTGTCAGAAAAGACAGAAATTTTCCAAATGTTTTGTTTGGGTTTTGTTCTCTAAAGTTGCGCTCAGGAAGTCCATAGTTCACTCCCCAGGACACTTGGTCCTCTAGTCTGGTTTACTGCTAGGTTCCAAGGCTGTTGGTGGTACCCAGGCTCTGTGACACTGGGGTCACAGGGAGTGGTTTGGGGAATCTCCAGGGCCATTCATGGTGGTGCTTGGGACCTCCAATGCCACATCCAGATGTGTTCAGGTGACCATTTGATGCCAGGATCAAAGCTGGGTCAGATACAAGACAGGAAGGCATGGACCCTGATGCGTATCTATCTCTCCTGCCTCCCAACAAATATTTTAAGGACATACAGAAGGTTGGATGAATCAAACAAGATAAGTAATCAATAAGAAAGTAATCTCAAAGCCAAGGAATAAAGAATGTAGGTTCCAAAAGTGAGGTCAAGTGTTTTTTGTTATGTTGTTAGAGCAAACCAATATCAGATTATTATATGCTTAAAAGAGAATTTAGCCAAATTTTACCTTATGTAAATTTTCTGAATTGTGTGTTTCAAATTATATATATTTCAGGGTATTGTACATAAATAATTTATTAAATACGCAGGGCTAAGAAGAAGAATGACAAGGTTACCAATTCTGCTTTGACTCAGCCAGAAGAGGATTGAAGAATAACCACAGGGGAATCATTAACCTTTTCCAAAGCCTCAGCTAAAATAAGGAAACAAGATCTTTGCACAGTCAATGAGACAACACATAGCAGAGTTAAGTCCCTGTTGTGCTTTAACTTGAATACACAACTGCATAAAAATACCAAGATGGGAGTAATGAATATTAACCATGGACAAAGGGAAGTGTTATAGTGATATTTAAAGAAAATGCACTATAAAGTTTTTAATTTAGGGTAATCACTTTCAACAGTTAGTGTATTTCCATGGCTATAAAGTGAACACATGAGCTGGCATATTTGGAGATGACTTCAAATACAGAGAAGTACATCATGAAATGTCTCCTATGCTTTTCATTTCTGAGGGAAGTCTGAGAAAATGAGATGGTGGCTTAACCATCTTGTGTTCCTAAAATACTTAAAATAAAATTACTTAATTACATATTGTTCTATTTTTAACTGTTATACTTTTCATTTCTTGGCATTAGCCATTAAATACTATCTATATCTAGTTATCCAATATATAGAAATCTATATAGTATAATAAAACATATGGGACATATCTCTCTCCTTCTGTCTTAACCTAAACATCACACACTGATACAGTGCAAAATATGGTGTCAGAAAAGATAGAAATCCTCCAAATGTTTTGTTTGGGGGTTTTGTCCTCGAAACTTGCGCTGTTACACAGGTTTGAAGTTTTTATTTATTATTTTTGTAGAGGAAATGATCAAATTTTAATTATCTGAATATTCACTTATTTTAATTAATATAAAAATAATGATATGAATGAATATATTTAACTTGGACTTCAAACATTGACTTTACACTCAGAAACTAACTTTCTTTCTTTCTTTCTTTCTTTCTTTCTTTCTTTCTTTCTTTCTTTCTTTCTTTCTTTCTTTCTTTCTTTCTTTCTTCTTTCTTTCTTTCTCTCTCTCTCTCTCTCTTTCTTTCTTTCTTTCTTTCTTTCTTTCTGATTTTTTTTAATGAATCACTGTGAGATACAGTTACAGTCAATCTCATTGACCCTTCATTTCTCCAGGAAACACATCGAGATTTGAAAACATATTTTGAAGTGACCAAGAATGCAAAAATAGATCATAAGAACACATTGTGAGATGGACTGATAGCCCAGTGTGTAGTATGCTTGCCTTGTAAGCAGCAACCAGGCTTTGATCCTTAGCACTCACCATCGTCCCTCAAGCCCTCCAGGAGTGGTCTCTGAGCATAGAGCTGGGAGTAAGCCCTTGAATACCAACAAAGTGAGCCCCCTCTCCGGAAAAAAAAAAAGATTATGAGAACACAATCCCTGTTACTGTGACTATTACTGTGACTAAGCAGATGTCATAGCAAAGATTTCCTCGATCATATGCCTAGAAGTTAATAATCAGATAAGAATTTTAACACATCTGATTCCCATGAAAGAGCGTTCCAATAGAAGCCAGTGGCAATTACAGTACCTTTCATACTTCAGTCTAGAGAGTTACATTACATACTTTCTATCATCATAGAGCTTTCAGACCGATGAGGAGGGATTGCTATTATTTATGAACAGGAGCACTGTCGTCCCATTGTTCATAGATTTGCTTGAGCGGGTACCAGTAACGTCTCCATTGTGAGAATTGTTACTGTTTTTGGCAAATTGAGTATGACACAGGTAGCTTGCCAGGCTCTGCCATGCGGGCAGGATACTCTCAGTAACTTGCTGGGCTCTCTGAGAGGGACAGAGTAATCAAACCCAGGTAGGCCACGTACAAGGCAAAGGCCCTACCGACTGTGCTATCACTCCAGTCCAGCAATGTGGTATAGGTGTTAAATATAGATTTTCAAATAATTTAACTACCCAATATATGTATCATTTTTATCTTCTTTTTTAATAAGTAATAATACTTATTAATTATATAGCTTTCAGCTTTCTTTTCCTGTGTTTGATCCAATCCTTTTTTTTTTTTTTGCTTTATTTGGGTCACACTCAGCGATGTCCAGGGGTTACTTCTGGCTCTGCACTCAGGAATTACTCTTGGCGGTGCTTGGGAGACCATATGGAAAGGGATTGAACCTGGGTCAGCCACATGCAAAGCAAATACCCTACCCACTGTACTATCACTCCGATCCTTGATCCAAGTCTTATGAAGCATCAAAAAATAATTTTTGTCATTGGTTTACTTACATTTATTAAAAAAATCCTCTACCTGTAAGTATCATCATAGTAATGTCTAAAATATAACCTTTTGTATGACTGAAACATAACCACAAAAATATGTAAATCTGTAACTGTGCTCTCACGGTGATTCCTAATAAAAAATAAATTAAAAATTAAGAAAGTCTTTCCACTACTGCACGAGCATGATCCCAGAGGCCAGCTAAACTACTTTGGGCACCAGCAGCTTGAAGAAACGTCTCTAGAATGTGAACTGAGTCACTGCCCCATGATGCTCCAGGAGGGGAAGGGTTTTTCTCTCTCGGCTTTTCCATTTTATGAGCACCACAAAAGGGAAGTAAAAACTTGCAGTGATGCAATTTCTGGCAGAAATTTTCCTAGACTTAGTTACTATAGCCGCGCGACCTCATATCTCTTAATTGTCAGCAATGAAAAACATTATCAAATGGTTTCTTTTCAACAGCTCTGACTTTAGGGGGGGGGGTAATCCAAACAATAATAGTGAGTTTTTTGTTGAAATATTGAAGGCCATCAAAGTAAATCTATCAGCTACACAGAAATCAAAGAAATCTATCAGCTACATAGGCTGGGGTGGGGGGGGTTGGTTGGGGGGGAGGTATACTGGGGCTCCTGGCGGTGGAATATGTGCACTGGTGATGGGATGGGTGTTGAGCATTGTATAACTGAGACTTAAGACTGCAAGCTCTGTAACTTTCCACAGGATGATTCAATGAAAAAAGTTTTAAAAATTAAGAAAGTCAAATTTATTGCTTGAAAGTTTAGCAACTGGCAATGGGCTGGAGTGATAGTATAACAGGTATGGTATTTTTCTTGCACATGGTAGACCTGTGTTCAATTTCCAAGATTACATATGGTTCCACAAGCCTGTAAGGAGTAATTCCTGCGTGCAGAGCCAGGTGTAACCCCTGAGCACTGTCAGGTATAGTACAAAAACAAACAAATATTTCAGGGACAAGTTAGCATTGGTTAGGAAAATTGGTTCATCGTGGCAGGTTCTATTCACCTGCTTGAGAGTTGGCTAGTTCATTTCTTGGGCAAATGTGAGTAATTAGACTCCATTCCACGTACAGTGGCACGTTCATGAATGCCTCTCAAGAGGAAGGAAACGGGAAAGGAAGCTTCATTTTAAGCATTTGTTCATTGGTGTGCTATAAAAACTCACCATCCCTACTTCAAACCACTGGTTTGTTAAAAGTCAACTCATATAATTCCTATATATGAATAAATGAAGACTTAGAAGCATATATGAATCAACTCCAGCACATTGCCATGACATATCCATCTTTCTAAGAAGCCTATTCTGAGCAGGTTGTCATGGTGATGGCAGAGGCACAAAAGGAAATCCCAAATATTCAAACACATTTTAAGTCTTTGCTTGTTTGCTCTGTCACTTTCCATTAGCCAAAGGAAACCACATAGCTGGTCCCAGTTTCAAGGGGTGCAATAACCTACTCATGGTGGGACAACCCCACTAAGTAATATGGCAAAAAAATTAGTTACACTTGGTGATATGTTACTTTGTTGTAATCCACTATACTAGGAATTGTCATATTTTGTTTCAACAACCTGCTTTCTGCATCTGTATCATTTTGGAATAGAGACAAAGAAATCAGGTATATCTCATAACTTGACACCCATTCTAAGCAATCAGGATCTTTTCATGAGTCTTTGATGGAACCATTTGGTCTGAATTTTCTATTATAGTTTATACACAGAAATATAGTCCAGAAATGACATTGCAAAAGTCTATTTGTGATTTTCTTTCAGCTGAGATTGTAAACTCTTTTTACCTGGGTATGAATGAATCATTCTTGGCAGCAGCTTCCTGTGATTGATTAAAATTCAGGACAAAAAGAATGTTGGCACACCTGATGAAAAACAGGCTGCGGCTGTTTTCAGAGGATTTGGATCTGTAACAGTCCAGAAAGTCATTGCTTGTCCTTTTTAAAGGTTGTGTTATTTTTTCATGTTTATAAAGCTAGCAAACAATGACTCACTATGATTTATTGACTGAATCTAGAATTATATATACACATATGTCTACATGCATCTAAATATTTTGAGATTATATCCAGCTGTGCTCAAGACTTACTCCTGTCTTGGTGCTCAGATTCACTTCTTGCAGGCCTCAGAGGATCATATGTGATGCTAGAGATTGAAGCCAGGTCAGCTGCATGTAAGGCAAGCACTCTATGGGGTGTACTATCTCTCCAGCCCCTCCAGCCCAAGAATTGAAAAATATAAATTGCTAAAGGCACTCCATCAGTATGCACCTTCTGGAACTGCTTAAGTCCCACACAGGGTGCATAATTTATTACTTCACACGACTCTGCTCACCCCCACCCCTCCCCCTTCCTCCTTTCTGTCTGCTTCTCCATCCCTCTTCCTAAATACTATCATTTCCTAAATGATACTATTTATTTCAACAGCAAGAGCAAAACAGTGCATTGCTAACAAAGTGAATATATTGTCACCTGGATTCTGAAAGCAGATTTGATGATCTCAACAGAGATAAGATATGAACCTTCACAATTTGGTTTCATGGTAAGTTCTGTTTCCGAAGTTGAACTTAGCTCTCATCACCATACCAGGTTCTTGGGCCTTTTTTGAGGGCCTTTTCTCACCTTTTTCCTTTATTCATCCCTGCTTTTTTCCACCATTGAGAAAGAGGAGTTTCTTACAGAAATGCTGGAGGAAAACGTGGCTTTGCTCTGTAATATAGGTGGAATGAGTCAAACTTAGGGTGAGAATAGGGCCAGGGAGGTACCTGTCAAGCTCAGTAGAATAGAGAATGGTTCAATCTCTCTGACAGGGACATAGAAAGAAAAGAACAGTACTATGTGCTTTGACACTCATTCATCCAAAGAACTCTGAATCTATTCTAATAGAACAGTGTGTATTATAAATCACAAACTCCTTCTGTTTTCATCATAATATATATACCACCTCCATGTGAGACCACAATGAATTAAATAAGCAAGCGCTCTTAATAAATAATAATAATAGGTCGATGAGACTTCAATTACTCTTTTTAGCAAAGCTTCTTAAAAATTTTATTTGGGGCTGGAGTGATAGCACAGTGGGTAGGGCATTTGCCTTGCACGTGGCCCACCCGGGTTTGATTCCCAGCATCCCATATGGTCCGCTGAGCACCGTCAGGAGTAATTCCTGAGTGAAGACCCAGGAGTAACCCCTGAGCATTGCCGGTTATGAACCAAAAAAAAAATTTATTTGAAGTAATTGATTTGTGAATTGTTACTGATTGAAAACTTGGTATTCCTCTTCTTAGGTTGTGTTACAGAATTTTATTTGCCCCCAATTGATAAATTTTATTTTTATATATTCTATCAGTGGTTCTGATAATCAAATTCCTAGAATACAATATACTTACAGTATTTTATTTACATGAAATAAAATAATTGTAAAATTTATAATATGCATTTTTTAACTGAGTGTACATTTTTCCCCCAAAGTCTCCTCAGTTCTTTGATATTTTATTTCATCATGCTCTTTATCAAAGAGCTATTACTGAATAATTGGCTCTATGTAGCTCTATTTCTATTGAGAGTTCCACTGTTCTTTCAGGATTAACTCAAGCCTTACATTCTTGAGAATTATTTTCCTGTGCAATTCAATGTGATTGCTCATTTTTGATTTTGAGAATATTTTTGTGATAGGCATCAACATTATAGATTACATTTATTTCACAGTTTAAGTATGTTCATTGTTCTTCATAATATTAAAATTCTATTAGTATATAGAAGATAACTTTGATTTCTTTTCCTACACTAAGAAGATCTATTTTGGCAGAGTTTGTATCTGATACCCCACTGAGAAGAATAAGGATTAGGTAAACTATGTAATTGAGCATATTAAACATATCTGATTGGACATTAGACATCTCTGATTAAAAACATTTGAAAGCTACCATGCTTTAAGGTGAATGGTTGTTTAAACCCTTTGACAGAAAAGAACTATGATTAGATGAGCCTATCACATGATACTGCATTTTTTTCTACAGGATTTTCTAATTCGAAAACAGCATCTCAACATCTGAACAGAACTTTCAGTGATATAACAGGATGAAGGAGCTAGCTAATGGAATTCAGAATTTGTCAGGGGAAAGTGCTAAATTCAACACCCGTAGTTTATTGGAGGACTCTAAAAGCATCTTAGATTAAGTGTGAAACAGCATCTCTAAAAGGTATAATCAATATTTAATTAATTGAATCCCTGAATATATATAGTCTTATTATTCAACAAAAAGAACAAATTTACGAATGGACAATGGATCACCATATATATTAATAAGCACAAAAAAAGAAGCTCCATACAATTAGTCATCCAAAATTTAAATCAAACCATAATGCGATATCATTTTAGAAGCAATTGAATGATTATAACCAAAAGACATAAAAAAGTATTTTTGAGGGTCTGGGTAAATTTGAACTTTCATACACAGCTGTTTGAGATGTAAATAACATTAAACATTTTAACAATTGGGTACATAAACCTGAAATAAATTACCTGGTAACATCAACACTTATATTTCTTAACATCTACATAGAAAGTTTACTAAAATTGTTTTAGCCAAACAAACCTTAAATCTTTTCATCACTTATCACTGTCATCCCATTGCACATCAGTTTCCTTGAGCGGTCACCAGTAACGTCTATATTGCGAGACTTGCTACTGTTTTGGCATATCGAACACACTACAGGTAGCTTGCCAGGCTCTGCAGAGCGGGTGAGGTACTCTCAGTAGCTTGCCGGGCTCTCCAAGAGGGGCAGAGGAATCGAACTTGGGTCGGCCATGTGCAAGGCAAATGCCCTACCCGCTGTACTATCGCTCTAGCCAGCTGAAACAATTTAGAAAATTTTTTCTGAACACAGAGAGAGAGAGGAGAGAAAGGAAGTCAGAAAGAAAGGAAAAAAGAAAGAATGAAAGAAAGAAAGGAAAAAACAAAAACCACTTGGAAATTAGGAATCGAGATTAGTTTAGTAGAATATAACTTTTGCCCTAGGTTCAATCTCTTGCAACACACACGCACAAACACACACACACACACACACACACACACACACACACTACACCTTGGAAATTAACTAGTCCAAATATGAAGATGAAGAGATGGTTCAGTGAGCTGAGTGCATGTTTAGCCAGAAGGATGCTCAGGTTCCATCTGTGACACTGTGTGGTTCCCTGAGCACCACCAGACATGGCTCTCAAAAGCAAACACATAAATAACTCACAAATTAAAGAAGAGGTCACGAAGGGAAAATAAATTAATGAAAATAATGAAATATACTCAGATTTTGAGATTCAGTTTAAGAAATATTTGGAGAAATATTATAATCTGATAAGAAGGTCAGTGTGAAAAGTAGTATATTCTCAGAATAAGTAATATTTATATATTTTAAATATGACATCTAAAACAGAGATTAAATGTAGAATTTGCTCCCAAGGTACTTCTTCACATTTTTAGACTCAATGTTAGAGATTTAACTTTAAAAAAACAGCATTAATTATGACAAAAATGTTAGTGATCATATTTTATAGATTTTTCTCATTTTTATTATCTTTTGCTTAAAATTGTTTAAAAAATGAATACCATATATGTGGTATATATCATATGTGATGTACATACCATATATATGATACATCTCATATGTATGATTTATGATACATCTCATATGTATGATTTATAGAGACCACCACCAACAGTGCTGAGGGTTCATAAAATTCAGATCAAACTCAGCCTTTCACAGCCTTGGCAAGTGCTGTACGAATTAAGTCATATCCCAGGCCCAACATCTGACTATTTTATTTGTTCTTATGTTTCTATGCTGATGATCCATAAATAAGTGTAGTCCTCTCCACAGTAATCATAAAGATGGCATTTTAGAATATTTATTTAAAATCTGTAGCACTGTCGTCCCATTGTTCATAGATTTGCTCTAGCGGGCACCAGTAGCGTCTCCATTGTGAGACTTGTTACTGTTTTTGGCATATCGAATATGCCACAGGTAGCTTGCCAGGCTCTGAGGTGCAGGTTGGATACTTTCAGTAGATTGCTGGGCTCTCCGAGAGAGACAGAGGAATCGAACCCTGGTCGGCCACATGCAAGGCAAACATCCTACCTGCCATGTTACTGCTCCAGACCATTTATTTAAAATAATATAAATTATTGTTTCATGTTTCCAGACCACAACCTCAGTCAGAAGTTGCTTCTTTCCACCACTGTTCCAAGGTTCCCTTCTGACCACCCCCATTCTGCACCCGTAGTAATATCTGTTCTATAGAACAGCTTCCGTTTCTGTTGCAGTTAGCCATTTGTTATTCCCCACTGTTTCTCTGTATTCCACATAAGAGAGATCTGTCCCTCTACTTCTGACTGATGTCATTCAGCATGATTCCTTCTAGTGTCATCCACACAGCAACAAATTGCATAATTTTGTGCTTTCTTATAACTGAGTTGTATTCCATTCTGTAGATATACCGTGATTCTTTATCCAGTTCATCTGCTCTTAGACAGTCTGTGATGTTTGCAAATTGTAGATGGTGTGAATAGTATTACACAAATATAAAAGAACAAATATGTATTTAAAAGAGTGGTTTGGAAAACTTGGGATACATGCCAAGAACTAGTAGCAATCATAATTATGTAATTATGTGTAAGCTCAATTCCTAGCTTTTAGCGTAGTGCTATCTTGTTTACTAAAAAGGTTGACATTTTTATTCCAGTGGAATACTTCTGAAAACGGAACATACATAACACACCTCGTTGAAGAGAGGCATAAATAACAATTTCTGGGGAATGGTCAGATACTTATCGCTTAAAATTCATAAAGCAAATTTGTGAACTAGCAACTTCATCCATACCTCCTATTTTAAAATTGGAGGTTACATTGGTTTACAGGAGTGTAAACTTTCATATTTTGTGACTATAATATTACCACATCATAGACATCATTAAAATAAAATATCTCTCCACCCACTATCCACAGAGCCCTTCCAATCTATTCATCCCCCACCCGCAGCCCTCAGTTGAGGCACCAGTTCTTTTATCAGATCCTAGGATTAGTTTTCATTGTATGTTGTTATTCTCTTCCGTGTTCCCTTGCTCCGTTTCTTTATATACTACCTGTGGGTGAGCTTAACTGCTATTTGTCTTCATTCTTGTGATTTATTTCATGTAATATACTACTCTCTACTTCTATTCATGTTGAGGCAAAAGGTATTAATTCATATCTTAAAGTTGAGTGTATTCAATTGTGTATGTGTACCACACTTTATTCACTCATTTAATGTTACACACAGGTGGATACATTTGTGCATATGTATTCATAAATAAATAGCTTTTCAATATCGAGGTGGATCCCAAACCCTATTTTTCAAAGGTTGAAATTGAAATTACATGTGTTTTGATAGTTAACTGCAAGATCTAATGATAATCTATTACTTCTTCAATAATCCATCTGGTCATTTTAACTCTGTATATAACTTTTAAAATGTATATCAAGAGAGAGACAGACATAGAAAGACTGCACTCATCTGTGGAATATAGAATAACAGAGTAGGAGACTAACACCCAAGAATAGTAGAAATAAGTTCCAGGAGGTTGACTCCATGGCTTGGAAGCTGGCCTAACATTCTGGGGAGAGGGCAACTCAGATAGAGAAGGGAACACCAAGTAAAATGTGGTTGGAAGCCAAGTGGGGGAAGGGTGATGCGTGTTGAATGTAGATTAGAGACTGAAGACAATGGCCACTCAACATCTTTACTGCAAACCACAACACCTAATTAGAGAGAGAGAACAAAAGGGAATACCCTGCTACAGTGACAGAGTGGGGTTGGGGGGAGATGGGATTGGGGACGGTGGGAGGGATGCTGGGTTTATTTGTGGTGGAGAATGGGCACTGTTGAAGGCATGGGTTCTCGAACTTTGTATGAGGGAAACATGAGCACAAAAATGTATAAATCTGTAATTGTACCCTCACGGTGATTCACTTATTAAAAAATAAATAAATAAATAAATAAATAAAACGTATAATAAGAACTGTAGTACAAACATGTTGACAACTTATAACTTCTCATAGAGATGGTTTAAAATAAATACAACATATGGGGGAAGATAGTACAATGGGTAACGCACTTACTTTGCATATGGCTGACCTAGTTTCAATATTTGATACCACATAAGATGTCCTAAGCCTTGCTAGCCTCTTATACCCAGATTTTCCCATTTTTCAGTAGCTAAGCGGTCACACCCAGGGACCATCCCTGGCGCCATGTAATCCCACCAACGGCCCACATGCAGAGACTTAAAACCAAGCTCCCGAAAAAGAGTCTCTTTTCCTCTAGCCTGGCTGTCTTCCCTGGGGCCCCTCGGAGGGGATGGGCTCCAGCTTCCCTCCCCGCCTTGAGCAGAGCTCCTGCAGTGGAAGACCTCCAGAGCCTAGTCACACCCATGCTCAAGGACCCTCTCCACAAGTTCTGATGATCCTCACACACGAAAGTATCGGCAGAGGAACCCTGATTTGTGGGACCTGGGACTGAGACCTCCAAGCCTTACTCGGATGGGGACTGGGCCTCTTCCGCCCAGATTTCCCATTTTCCAGTATCTAGGCGGTCACACCCAGGGACTGCCCCCAGCACCATGTAATCCCACCAATGGCCAACATCCAGAGACTTAAAAACAAGCTACTGGAAGCTTCACATCTTATAGCCTAGTCCTCCTTCTGGGAGAACCTGGCAAGATACCGAGTTTCCTGCCCACATGGGAGAGCCTCGCAAACTCTCCATGGTGTATTCATATGCTAAAACCAGTAACAATGCTGGATCTCATTCCCCTGACCCTGAAAGAGCCTCCAATGTGACATCATTGGGAAGCACGAGTAAAGAGAGGCTTCTAAAATCTTAGGGCTAGGATGAATGGAGACGTTACTAAGACCGCTTGAGAAATTCGGTGATCAAAGGGATGATGATGATGAGTGACTCCTGAGTGCAGAGCCAGGAGTAAAATCTGAGCACAGCTGTGCTTACCCCCAGCCCCCAAATTATAGTACTAGCACTAACATTGATTTTCTAATTTGTAAAAGAAAACTTAGAGTCAAAATAAGCTTCTGTTAACAATATTCTCAACGAATTTAATTAATACATTATACTATTGATGCTAAATGGTTATACAATGGTCAATATACAAATATATTTGACATCTCATGTATGTCACTTGCACACACATTTATTGGGCACACATTGAATTCAGAGCAATGCAGTTCTCAATATTTGACAAATATTTTTGATAGATTTTTTAAAACAATAATCAATACTGTTTTAATGATAGAAATTTTAACCCAAGACAGTAAAGACATATCATTTAAAAAATAACAAGTATGAAAATGAGAAGAAATTTAGAATTATTAGCCACAAACCAGGGAACTCAGGCGGTAAGAACGCTTTCCATTTTTCAGTAACTTTCCAGATGATAGAGGTTCTAATTAAAATGTGCCTTACATTTGTTAATGCAGTTCTGCCAAAAGTTACATATTCTAAAATGGCATTTTTTACTTCCTATTTCTTCTCTATCGTGCTATCATTAAACACCATTGATACAGAGCCACCTGTGTATACAGCACTCAACCAAGCCTGGCATTTCTGAAGTAATTTGGAGAGATGTGACAGCAGGTAAAATTTGGAGTATTCCCAGAGGATGCTCATTCTATATTCAGAGGCATTCCAGAAATGTTTTTTAGAGAATTTCTTTCCCCAATTTGCATTATTTCTAAATAAGTTTAACAAATTTCCCTGCATTCGATAGCTGTATTAAAAACCTACATTAATATTTAAACTTATGTCAAGCAGACTTAGATACATAAATTTACTGAGGTATAAATTACATGCACTTTTATGGTATGTCCTATGGAAATCATTTTATTGTGACTTCACATCATTAGACATAAACTAAATAGTTTAAAGAGTTTTTCTTGTTGACCCTGTCATATAATCTTATTTTAGCACCTCATTTTCTTCAAATATAAATTGGTTAACCCTTGTGATAGCTTGGATTTCTCTCCAAATTGCCAACCTGTGTGGTGAGCATTTTTTGTTGGTAAGCAAGAGGGACATCAGCAATGTCACGGACAGATTTCTTCCCCAGATGGCGTTTCACTGATTGAATTTTCATGATTAATATTTCATTATAGTTAGGTAAAATGGTTACAATATTGTTACTTTATGATATTGATGTGCAAAATTACTACATCCCACTATCACCAAAGATCCCAAAACACTCCATCACTGTTTATATAGCTCTTACTAGTCCAATCTTCATTCTTCAACTACTCTTCCACCCACTGCCTTGTAATCCAGGACCAAGGTTGGTCATTGTTCATTACTGTGTATTGCCTTGTTTCTTCTCTCTATAGACCAGAGATGAGTGAGATCATCTGATGTTTTTGCTCTGATTATCTTACATAGAATGATACCCTGCAGATCTATTCACATTGCAGCATGATTTTATCTTTTCTTGCAGCTACATTACACTTTTTTTGCATGCATATGCATATGAGAACGACTTTATCTATATACATATGACATAGGTATACTTTATCTATATACATATGAGAACCACTTTACATTTGTTTCTGTATCTCGACTAGTATCCTAAACTTCACAGAAAACATAAGTATGCATATATTGTTTCAAAATAACAGTCTATCTGAGCCAGAAAGTGGAATTTCTTGGTCATGTAGGAGTTTATTGTTACTTTTTTGATGAATCTTCATCCTATTTTCCAGAGAAGCTAAATCAGATGACAGTCCCATAAACAGTAAATGATGATTATTTTTCAATAATATCCAGCAAACACTGGTAATTTTCAGTTTTTGTTTAGGGTCTACAACAATGGAACTCAAGACTCACTCCTGACTCTGTGATCACGGATCACTCCTGTCCATGATCAGAATACCTGGGATGTGAAGGATGAAATCCAGGTCGGCTACATGTAAGGCCAAGCTACTATACTATCTTTCCAGATTCTTTTCCCAGGTTATTTTTTTAAATAAATATATGTGAATATCTTATTTGACACACATCTTACATAGGTGTCTACTCATATCCTCTTTACATTTGTTATGGTTATTGATTTTTTAAGATTTTTGAGTGAATTGTGTGTCTTCATTCCTTTTACTATTCACAAAAATTAATTCAAAATTAACAGCCTCATAATTAGACGAAGATTCATTTAAAAATGAAGCAAAGCTTGGCGACTGCCATCTTATAAGGACCACTAAAGAGAGGTACGAGCTTACAGCAATGGGACTTGAGTAAGATCTCAGGATGGGGGCATTAGTGTTGCCGCTTGCTCTCTGCCAAGATGTGATCTGAGCGTCCGCACATATGTGGCCTCTCCGTTGCTGAATGACCATGATCCTGGAGGCCACCTATCTACTTTTGGCACCAGCAGCTTCTTGCAGAAATGTCTCTAGACTGGGAACTAAGCCACAGCCCCATGCTTCCCCACAAGGGGAAAGGTCTTTTTCTCTTGGCTTTTCCTTTCGGGGCGGGGGAAGGGGGCCATGGCGACCACCATATTATAAGGACCACTAAAGAGAGGTACGAGCTTACAATGATGCAATATCTGGCAGAAATTCCCCTGGACTAAGTTACTGAAATACTAAATAAAATACAGAAGTCCAAAACCACGCAACTTCATATCTCTTCATTCTCAACAATGGAAAACAAAGTATCAAATCCTTCCTTTTCAGCAGGTCTGATTTTGGGGGGGGGGGGGAATCCAAACAATAATAGTGAGGTTTTTTGTTGAAATATTGAATGTAATCGAAGTAAAGAGAAAGTAAAGTGAAAATTATCAACTACACAGACGGGGTGGGGGTGAGGGTGAGAGGGGAGGTATACTGGGGTTCTTGGTGGTGGAACATGTGCACTGGTGAAGGGATTGGTGTTTGACCATTGTATTAGTGAGATTTAAGACTGAAAGCTTTGTAACTTTCCACATGGTGATTCAATAAAAAATAAATAAATAAAAAATAAAAATGAAGCAAAAATATAATTCTCCAGAATATCGACCCCATAGGTATTCTCAATGATTTGGCTCTTTGGATAAGTAACTAAATCAAAGAAATAAGTATATAGGGGCTAGAGTAATAGTATAGTGGGTAGGACATTTGCTTTGCACTTGGCCAGCCTGCATTGGATCTCTGGAATTCCACATGGTCCCCTTAGCCTGCCAAGAATGATTCCTTAGTTCAGGACCAGGAGTAAGCCCTGGTAATACAGAGTGTGGCCCCCAAGTGAAATATATATCTATATCTATCTATATATATGTATATATACATATATATATTTACATAGCAAAAGAAGCGCAGGCTGAATTAAGAATTCCACTCCCATGGGAATGGAGTGATAATTTAATGCATAGGGCACTTGCGGTGGATGTGCCTGACCCTGGTTCAATCCATTCACCTCATATTTAACCCTGAGCACAGAACCTGAGTAGCTCTGCACAAGGCCCAACCAATACCCTCCCTCTCTGACCCCCTCGAAGAACATACCCTAAGGAATGAAAGAAACATTTGCACATACTACATCAGATAAAGAGCTACCAGCCAGATATGCCAGACAGACTGCCCAAGTGCCTTTCAGAAGCCTCGTCTGCGGGGATGGAGACTCACAGGTATTAGTGGGTTTCAGCACCGATACTTCTCCATACAGAGAAAACATCTCATGCCAAAGAGGATAAAACTGAAGTTTGTAACTCTCTCCTATTAGTAAAGCTTAAAAGGTGCTATTTGTTAAAGACTTGGGTGTGTGTGCATTATGATTGGTCTATCCTTTGTAATCTGACAACTTTAAAATAAACTTAATCAGGGGCACTAGCAGGCAGGGCACTTGCCTTCCACAAGCTGAACCAAGTTTGATCCCTGGCATCCCGTATGGTCCTTCTCCTCCACAAGGAGTGATTCCTGAGTACAGATGCAGAAGGAACCCCTGAGCACCACTGGGTGTGCCCCCCTATTTTTTAAAAATTTAATTAAAAATAAATCTAATGAACTGGTAAGAAGATATGAAGGATGGTAAGAATATTCCTTAGATTTTTACCTCTATTGTACTTCCTTTATAAAATGTTCAGAGAGAAAGAAAGAGTGAGAGAGAGAGAAGGAGAGGGAAAGAGAGAGAGAATGAAAGTGACTCATTCATATTTAAGTAGTAAATAGTGAAGTAGAGTTTGGAATTTTCTCACCTGCAGACATCTTGTTCCAAACAATGTTGCTGTGCTTTCAGATGAATATAGTATCACAGGGTGTTGGATAACATCGGGTTGTCCTTCCTTCCCACAAAGGGGACTTAGGTTTATTTAGTTACTCTCACCACAGTGTCCCTAAGGCACACTCAATTCCATCAAGCGCTAATAATCCTATATTGCTTTTCTCATTCCTTTGTGTCACTTGCATGGTTTAGCCATGTCCTTTTTGTATAGAAATAGGAAGATAGTTGATGCTAAACTTTGTAACATGGGAGTTAATTGACTACGAAATAATATTTACTCATGGGCATCCATACTTACTTGACTTAAGTCTCAATTTCCCTTAGTTCCTAGCACTCCAAAAACAGGGTCCCAATGAAGGAACAGGACCCAGTACATGCTGTAAACTAACCTGGCATGGAAAGGGGACAAGCTAAGCACCATATGTATAGTAAGTTAAGTACCATAAGTATAGTAAGTTAAGAACATAGTCATGGTGCAAATTCTGTCATGACTCAAAAAAATGTAACAGAATAAGAACCCTGCTGGGGCTAGGAAAGACTACCTGGCCAGAGTACTGTAGTCTGGGATATATAGTGAGATGTCTCCGGGAAGAACCAACCTTTAAGTTTAATATATCTTTTACTGTGTTCATACAAAATGACTAGAAATATTATAATAAATAAATTCACTATGATTATTTAAATGGATAGCTGAAGAAAAGGAGAAAGCAATACACCCTGGATGGATCCTGTCCTTTAACGGATCTCCTAGTAATCTGGAGTAATACCCTCAAATGAGATTTTTGTCCTTGAATTAATCTCCTAGAACTCCCCCTGGAGGCATGGCTTTACCTCTGTATGTTGTTATGAAAATGTTCAATCCCACCTATGTGTACCCCAGCCTTCATGATTTCTATATAACTATACTATAAAGGGGAAAGAGGAGCAATATAATGAAGTAGAGGACTTTGAGGTCTACGAGGACACTAGAAAGATGATGAACTATGATGAACCTGGGACTATGAACAAAACTATGACTACTATTGTGCAGTAGAGGAGAGATTGGACTACGCTAGGGAGGAGAAAGAAATAAACTGACTAGCAAACAACCTGGTGGCTAGGCCCTGATTCTCCATTCCTCAGTCCTTCGTACATCCATCTTCAAGGGCCAGCCAGGGGAATGGTTCTAGGGCCATGGAACACTCTCAAGTCCCATGTGTCCAAGCTTCATTTTTTCCTTTTTGGGTCACGCCTGGCGATGCACAGGGGTTACTCCTGGCTTTACACTCAGGAATTACTCCTGGTGGTGCTCGAGGGACCATATGGGATGCTGGGAATCAAACCTGGGTCAGCCGCATGCAAGGCAAACGCCCTACCCATTGTGCTATCACTCCAGCCCCATGTGCCCAAGCATTTTTTGGAAACTCACAACCGGAGATTGTTTGTACTTTCACAGATTCTGTATTTGATGAAGTTGAGCAAGAAACATATGAGAGTTTAGCACTGATAGTTTATTCATATCCTGATTTTTAAAAAATGTTTTGCTTTAAACTTCTTTTATTTTACCCCATCAACCTCAGACCAACATTTAGAAAGCATACAATTTTGGTGAATTTGTGGATAGTAATGCTTGTAGTAATCTTTCTAGCAATTTTTCATGTGGAAATATATTTTGTGGAATTACCATGATATAACTTAAACATATAACTTAAGACTAAAATTGCATATTTTTATATACTCATTAGTAAACAACACTCATTCCCTCCACCCTTGTACTATCATATTTTTTAGGTGTGCTTTGACCTAGAAAGCAAACATTAAAAGGTGTAAGAATGAGAAAAGGATGGGGCTGGAGAGATAGTACAGCAGATTATGTCCTTGCCTTATCTGTTGTCAACCTGGGATTGGTCCCTCATGCTACACATGATCCGCCATTCCCCTCTAGGACCAGTTCTTGAGTTATAGAGCCAGGAGTAAGCCATGAGCCCCACCAGTTATCTCCAGGGTGGGTGGGGGAAGAAGATAGAAGAAAGGGAAGGGGAGACCATATGGAATTCTGAGGATTGAACTTGGGTCGGCCTTGTTCAAGCCAAGTGCCCAGATTGTTGTACTACTGCTCTGCCCCCTCTTTAAATTTATTTTAAAGTTGCTGGATTATAAAAGATGTATCACGAATGACGAAATCCCTGCTAATCGTTGATTTCTTGAGCGGGCTCAGTAACCTCTCCATTTGTCCTTTCCCTGAGATCTTAGAAGTCTCTCTCTCTCTCTCTCTCTCCTCTCTCTCTCTCTCTCTCTCTCTCTCTCTCTCTCTCTCTCTCTCTCTCTCTCTCTCTCTCTCTGCCCTCCCAATGATGTCGCACTGGAGGCTCTTTCAGGGTCAGGAGAATGGGATCCAGCTTGTTACTGGATTTAGCATATGAATACACCATGGGAAGCTTGCAAGGCTGTTCCATGTGGGCAGGAAACTCTCAGAAGCTCACCAGTTTCTCCCAGAGGGAGAAGTAGGCTGCAAGATATTGCTTCTGGGAGCTTGCTTTTAAGTCTCTGGATATTGGCCGTTGATGGAATTACACACACCTGGGTTCCTCTGCCGGTACCTTCATGCAAGAGGCCTGTCCAAATGTGTGGAGAGGGGCCTCGAGCATGGCTGTAGCTAGGTTCCAGTGGTCTTCGGCCGCCAAGAGCTCTGCTCAGGGTGGGGGGGGGAGCTGGAGCCCATCCCCTCCGAGGGGCCCTGGGGAAGACAGGCAGGAGTGCAGGCAAGAGACTCTCTTGTATATTAATGTATATTAATTGTTATTAATATACATATTTTAACATAATAATAATTATAATGCACACGCATATCCAAGTCTTTTAAAATAAAATCTTTTTTACTCTATTAAAAAGAGAGAGAATCAAACTTTAATTTATCTTCTTGTTTTGCTTTTGGGGGATCACCCTCTGTGCAACTTACTCCTAGCTTACTCCTAGCTCTTTGCACCGTAGTGATCACTTATGGCAGTGCTTGGGGAACCAGAACCTTAACCCTTATACTCTGACTCTGGTACATACCTTACTAGGGTGACAGTATACCTATATTTTACATCTAAACCCAAACTGAAGCTTTGCCTCTTATCTGTAATGATAAGCAATTTTTCTTATTTTGTCTCCAAATTTGGGTTCTTGTCTATGCTCTACTGTGGAATGAGACACTAATAATTATACAACTGAGATCTGATAAAGGTAGTAGGATGCAGACTTCAATGGAGATCAACAATTAATCTACTTGAATGTAAAGCTGCAACTACAATGCAGTCTCTTGTCTTTCATAGAGCAAATTAAAGAAAGAATAGTTTTTCAATATGAAAAATTAATAAAATGAAACTGAAAGAATAAAATAAATAATATAGAGTCCTTGCAATTTCTAAATCCTTTAAAACACATTATTATTGCTTAGATTTTACCATTTTACTTAGAGTTTAGCCTTAAGCACTATTTCTGAGCAACTCAATGACCAAATACAGTAGGAGCATGATTGTTTTCTATTTATAATAGTGAAGCAGGCAGGTAGATGGGGGAGGTGGGTGTACTGGTAATGAGTTCTTGGGAAGTAATAAAGCCAAGATGGCATTTGAGAGTTACTCTGTCACTAACCCTGATGTAGTAAATCAAATTATGGCCACGCCAACTTTGTGGACACAGGAACTAAGGTTGTCTGATAACACTAACTGGTGTTAGCACAGACAGAATGCTGGACCTCCCTCCAGGAAAAAAAAAAAAAACTTTCAACAGTAACAAAGGGATGCTATTAAAGACAAGAAGGAGCACCACCAAAGTTTTCAGCTTTCCCCTTAACAATGCCATAACAACAGACTTTTAAAAATTGTTTTTTATTAATAAATCATTATGAGGTACAGTTACAGACTTACAAACATGTGTGCTTCTGTTTCAGTCATACAATGGTCGAGTGCCCATCCCTTCACCAGTGCCCATTCTCCACCACCAATGGTCCCAACATCCCTCCCACCATCCCCACCCTGTCCTCCCTCCCACCCCATCCCACCTCATGGCAGGGCATTCCCTTTTGCTCTCTCTCCTTTTGGGTGTTGTGGTTTTCAGTAGAGGTATTTAGTGGCCATCATGTTCGGTCTAGAGTCTACTTTCAGCCCGCATCTTCCATCCCGAACGGGCCCTCCTAGCACCCTTTACTTGGTGGTCCCTTCTCTATCTGAGCTGACTTTCCCCCCAGCATGTGAGGCCAGCTTCTAAGCTGTGGAGTAATCCTCCTGGTACTTATCTCTACTGTTCTTGGGTGTTAGTCTCCCATTCTGAACAACACACTCTTATCGAGGTACCAAGTTCCATAGGGGGAGCAGTTTGGGAGAAAATCTATAAATCCAACTCTGCATAGGCAAACTCTACAGTTTTTTTGAAACACTTTTTGGAAACAGACTTTTGGAAAAATCTGTGTTCTAGGAAACACTCTCTCTGTCTCTGTCTGTGTGTGTCTTTCTGTGTCTTTGTCTCTGTCTCTGTCTGTTTCTGTCTCTGTCTCTCTTTCCCACCCTCTCTGCTCTCTCCATAATCTCGAAATAAAACATCCTTTACTTAATTCTTTGTCTCCTTATAGCAAGGCAACGCATCTGGAAAGCATGGTAAGAATTTAGGACTGACTTCCTTTCCTGCAAAGAGCTAGTCCTGCAAAGAGCTAGTTCCTGCAAAGAGCTAGTTTTCAGCATTTTTTTTTGGCACTCCAAGAAATTTGGTGGCCTGGGTGATTCCCTATGTTGGGCAGAAGTGAAACCTAGGTACGGTTTGATGATTGCCTTGAAGGACCAGTGAAATGTAAGGTCTATAGATGTTCACAGACTCTCACTAGTCCTCAATTTCCCAAGCACATTCCTGGATGAACCAGATGGGCAGCGCCCCCTCTTCTGGGAGGCTGCCACTTCTCTTCTCTTTGCTAGCCACTAACTAGCGGTTGTGTAAATAGTTGGTAAAAAGTGTAAGAAAATATATTTGAGTTATTTGTTTGGTCCTAAAATGACACACATTTCTATCATGTCCTAGAATAGCACATATTTTTATCAAAATACAAGGAAACGTATCTTTATAATATAACTCAAAAGTTCAATATGATGTTTCTATCTATAACTTTTTTTTCATGAAACTTGTGAATACCAAGGGTATGTTCTAAAATATAACACAACTCTTTTTTTTAAAATTTATTTTGTTGAATCAGCATGTGGAAAGTTACAAAGGCTTATGTCTCAGTTATACAATGCTCAAACACCCATCCTTTCACCAGTGCCCATATTCCACCACCAAAAAAAAAAAATCCCAGTATACCTCCCACCCCCCACCCCCCAACCCCCCACCCCACCTGCATAACTGATAAATTTCACTTCATTTTCTCTCTACCTTGATTACATTCCATATTTCAACACAAAACTCACATATATATAACTTTTTAAATGAGGTTGGCACAACATATCTTTTCAAATGTTCATATTTTTTGTTTGTTTTGAGACCACACCCAGCGATGCTCACGGGTAACTTCTAGGTCAGCACTAGAAATTACTCAATCACCCAGCACTGTTCGAGGGGTCATATGGGATGCCAGGGATCAAACTTCGGTTGGCCATGTGGAAGGCAAGCACCCTAACCACTGTACTATCTCTGCAGCTCTGAATGTTCTTAGGTTTTGAGAAGAAAAGAAAGGAAATTGGACTGATTTTTTTTCTTTTTGGGTCACACCTGGCAATACACAAGGGTTACTCCTGGCTCTGCACTCAAGAATTACCCATGGTGGTGCTCAGGGGGCCATATGGGATGCTGGGAATCGAACCTGGGTTGGCTACGTGCAAGGCAAATGCCCTACCTGCTGTGCTATCACTCCAGCCCCATGGACTGAATAGGTTTTATCTCAAAACAGAAAAATCTTTGTTAAGAAAGTAGAGAGCTAAAATTTGCTTCTGTATACACTTGTTCATTGAATAATTCATGCTTCCACATTTTAAACAGTTGAAAATATAGAATGATTACCATGAAATACTTCACACGCCTTCCTTTTCTCTATTTTTTCCACTTCACATACACCTATGTATAAGCTATAATTTTTAGGATATTTTGGTGTATACATTTGGAGATTTAAGCAGGCATATGTATGTGTATAATTTTTTTCTTGTTTTAGAAAAAAATAGTAAAATAATTTTATGTGTTTTGTCCATTTTAGTTAATAACTCACCCTGAAAACATTCTATGAAAAGGGTATAGAGATGCCCCATTCATTTATATGCTTTGAAGTTTTCATTCAGAGATAAAATGGTGCTTTTTGTTCATTGAAACAATGTGAAAATCAATAGTTGCATGTACTTTTTCTTTTGTACACTTAAGGTGTTGAAACATTCTGAGACAAGCAACTCTCTGTCAATGGCTCCTGCGGGGCTGTCCTTAGCAGAGGACCTAGCATTGACACTCCAATCAGCAACCAAGGAGAGCTCAATACAGAAATGTTCCCAAAATAGAATAAAATTCTCATGCTGCTTCCTTAAAGTAATTACAAAAGTTACATTGAGATAAGTTTTGATTTTTGCATTATCTAAAATTGTAGTGTAATTGACATTACATTACATTATCGTTGTAATTTTTACAATGATATTTACATCATAATAATAATTTTTCACCATTGGCATTTTTACATTATCTGAAAAAAAAATCGTCACCTTCATGTTAACTATTGTAAGAAAAGAGTAGCCCAGAATTTTGTAATAGGGGAATTATCTAGAAATAAAATAACATAAGGGTGCCATGGAAGAGTGGAACAAATTGTATCTTGTCATCCAGTCATATTTTCTGCTTATGTGTATTGTCCCAGATAAATATCTCCCAATAAACCACAACATTTACACAAACACACACACACACACACACACACACACTCATCCATTTATCTCTTCATGCTCATTCCCCTATTCCTGTTTCTGACTCAAGTTTACTTAAAGGTACATTTGACTGAACATTGACTGTGGTGTTTTCACGCCAGTATCCTGCTTCTTTTTCTTTAGACAAATTTGAAAACTTATCACCTAGGCCAGCCATTTAACACCAAGCATCTTGATCTGAATTTCAGAGCAAGATGAACTTTAAAATCCTTCTTTTATCTGTGCTGCAGTGAATCCAATGTCTAAAATAAGTTCAATATTTATTTAAATATAATCAGTCATATTTTTTCTACAAACCTATAATATGTCCTATAAATTTCGTAAATGTAAATTAACACTTTCTCTTTTTAGTGCTTTCCTTGAATCCTACTGCAACTGAGCTAATTCAAAACTACTTTATTTCCTATTTGTATTTAAATAACTTACCTTGGTACAAATGCATATATATATATATATATTCCCTTTGGATTATATGAATATTTCAATTATGTTTTCCCACATTAATTTTTCAGAGCAATAACTTGGTTATACAGATGATCTTACTAAAGTATGTATTATATCTACTGAGTAAAAAACTAATGAACATTATATACAGAAAGCATATAGATGGAATTATTCAGTATATTTTACATTAGTAATAGTCTCTGAGTGTATTAAATTAATGAAATGAAAGCCAATGCCAAAAATATCACTCAAAATACATGTTCATGGAGTATAAAAATACATTATTGTTGGTGCCTCAGGAGGGAAAAAACAATATCATATCATGAAAAAACTCACCTTAGAGAAGAAAGTCAGTGGGAAAGAAATGAAAGTTAGATTAGTTTATATATGAAAACAGCTGGAAGGTCTCTAGTTGGTTGAGTTCAGTAATTTCTAAGATATTCCAACACAGATGAATCTGTAGTTTAGATTTTTAAAAAATATATCTCACACATAAAGACAATATTGTGTGCAATAAATGTCTTTACAATTAAAATTATTATAGTCATATCTAAATAAGAAATTTTATTTTTAGAATGAATATTACAGAATGAATATTATATTAACAGTTTCTAGTTTTAATGTTTTAAACATTAGATTTTATTGAATTCTTATTAAAAGAGAGTGGCTATATTTTAATAAGAATATATACTAAAATATCAGACAGTTATCTTTATATAAAATAATAAACAAATTATATGAATCTCATATTAAGAACATGGCACTAGAGATGTACTAAGCATGAATATTAATGAGATTAGGTTCTTTTTTAACATAAGCTAGTCTACCCTTTAAATACTCACTAGCTCTGTCATATGGGCATTGCATACATGTACATGTAAACATGTATACATTCCATTTATGTATATATTGAATAAATATTAATACTAAATATTTACAAATACTCCTATTAACACTAAATATTTACCAAAACCCTTCTATTTTTAATAGAATTGAAGTACTATTTATAATTCCAAGAAAAAAAATATTTGATATGATGTCAGATATCACTTTTTTTTAAATGACCATTGTCCTAATCACTAACATCTATATGTTTGTATTTTGTTGGATCATATCATAAATTTATGCATATCTTTCTACAGAGAAAAATCAGATCATAACTCTACAGATGCTTTTGGATTATACTATGTTTCCCCTTGAAGAATAATGAAGGTAGAATATAGAGAAATAAATGGAGATGCTAGAAATAATTCTGTATCTGGAATGAGGAACCTTTTCAACACCATTGATTCTTCATAGCGTTTTTGGTAATTTTTTTACCATTATATTTCCTAGAGCAGTGCATTTTATATTGCAGTAAGCATTTAAAGATAGTTTACGATGGGTTATCAACTATTCTAAGATGCTGAAAGCATAACTAAGTCCACTAAATGTTAAGACTTTGATAAAGGGAAGGGCAGTACGTAAGCTATTCTCCCATACATATTTTCTATCACTTCTCTACCTCCTCCCCAAGATTGAGAATGGTGCCAGGCACCCTCACTGGAATTCAACAGAAATACATAGAATAAATAAATAATCCTAGAAATACATCCAGAATATCAGAGTCTTTATGAACTAAAGATGATTTCATTGTAGGCAGCTTACTTTCTACTTTGTTGTTTTTGGTGAGAAAAAAAATATTCAGAAGTGAAAATTTGGCTCATTTTTCATCCACTTTTAATAAAAATGTTGCAGAACTATGTCTCTATATCACTAGAAATATCAGATGAGCTGAGATATTAAGTTGGCTGATAGCTTTGTAATATTGTCCCTGTTTTGCCATGACAAGATAGTGGGTATGATGAAATTAACTCTGCCCATTTTTAATTATAACTGTTAGGGCAGACTTTTTTACTATGGTGTCTGTAACTTTTACTTCCAGAGCCAATAATAATTAAATCTCATATAATTTATGAGTGCCATTTCCTCTGTAGTTGAGCTCTGAATTAAAGCCACCGCAATTCAGTTCTTGTGCCAAAGATGAGTTCCACTATGCTGCAAGTTATCTTCCATGTTAACTTGCCAATTGATGGTTCTCATCATAGTTTTCTGTTGATTAGTCACATTGTTTTCCAAATAAACAAATCAAATTGATCACTATAAGACAATGGGCCAACTATTGGCAGATACTACCATTCTGAGAACTGATATTCAAGTCCTGGTTTAGACTAACTAAAAAGCTTCAAGTGGCTTTTATGTCTTGACAAACTCTCGCACGTGATAGCATAAATTCTAACAAAATTCAAGACATTTGAGATTATTAAGAGAGCAATTTGAGTTAAAGTAGAGATACTACAAGTGTGAAAACAACTTGTCTGAGGAGTTTTAAAAAAGCATTGTGATGGGGCTACAGAGGGTAGGGCATATGTTTGCATGCGGCCATGCTGAATTTGATTCCTGGCATCCCATAATGTCTTTTGAACATGATCAGGAGTAATTCCTCAATGCAGAGCCAGGAACAATCCTTGAGCATTGTTTGGCCCAAACACAGAAAAATTTTTTTTAATTAAAAAGCATTACTGAAACACAAGTACCTCACATCAGAAAAGGGGGAACAGATAACTAATTAAACATTTAAAAATTATTCAAACACGGACTTAAAAGTCAAATGTAAATTACATGGGTCTAGAGTTACCTGAACCAGTTAAGAAAATTGTTCACAAGCAAAAATGTGTTCAATTAAATCATATTGGTCACTGTATCACTGTCATCCCTTTGTTCATCGATTTGCTCAAGGAGGATCCAGTAACGTCTCCATTGTGAGACTTGTTGTTATTGTTTTTGGCGTATCGAATATGCCACGGGTAGTTTGCCAGGCTCTGTAGTGTGGACGGGATACTCTCTGTAGCTTGCCTGGCTCTCCGAGAGGGGCAGAGGAATCAAACCCGGGTTGGCTGCATGCAAGGCAAATGCCTTACCCGCTGTGCTATTGCTCCAGCCTATCATTTTGATATCATGAACAATTCCCCTTATTGCTTATTAATTCATAGGTGACTTGTTTTCCCAATTCATTTTTCCTCTATAGAGCAGACATCTTGTGTCAAGCATACCAATTTATATTATTGGGTAAAATACAGCTCATTGTCACATGCCTTGAATGCTCAAGGACCCAGGTTTGATTCCTGGAACTGCAAGGCCACTCAGCAATTCGGGGTTTAGCTTGGAGTCCATCAGCACCACTGGGATTGGACTTCCTGGCCCAGTTCGTTGAGTTTGCTGGGAGTGGCTCCTGATGCCGCTGAGCACTATTTGCAGGCCCACTCCCTAATACTAAGGTAAGGAAAGTCCCAAGCAACCATGTTTTCCAACTATATGAAACCTCCTACCGGTTATCAAAATTTTAGCAATATTTGTTTGGCTGGTGCCTTGATATTGGATTTCCATATCTCTGGAACTATGCAAGATAAATGTTTGTGTTAAACTACCTCGTCGGTGTTATTTTATCATGGCAGCCTACGCAAATCAATAATCTCTATAAAAAATAGCTATCAGTCACCTCATCCTCCGTTTTTCACTTGATGATGTGGTAACAAGGATCAGAGTTGAGGTTTGAGATAAGAGGCTCACAGACCTAGGTCCCTGGAGGCCATGTGTCCTATTTCTGCACAATACAAGAGCCACAATATGTGCAGCAGCTCGAACTTACTGACTAACAAGCTTAGTAGCTCCAAGTTTTATCTACAAAGGGTCATGATAATAATGAGATTGGTAATGGCAATGGTAATAGTAACAGTCAGAATATTAATGAAATCCTACTGGGTCTCATAAGTAGAGTAGCACTGTCTGTAGCATTGTCATCCCGTTGTTCATTAATTTACTCAAGCTGGCACCAGTAATATCTCCATTGTGAGACTTCTTATGACTGTTTTTGTAACATTGAATATGCCACGGGTAGCTTGTCAGGCTTTGCCGTGAGTGCAGGATACTCTCGGTAGCTTGCTGGGCTCTCTGAGAGGGGAGGAGAAATCGAACCCGGGTTGGTGGCATGCAAGGCAAACACCCTACCTCCTGTGCTATCGCTTCAGCCCCATCAGTAGAGTACTGCTAAAAAAAAATATAAAAGTACTACATTAAATGAGAATGTTTTAAAAGTCTGTCCAAATATTGTCTGGATCATATTTAAAGTAAAAAGAATATGTGCTATTTATCTGAAATCCTAATTTAATTGTGTGACCTATATTTTATTTGCTAAATCGGGAAACCTACATCAGTGGGTTTTTATTTAGTCTTGACAGAGTTGTCAATCTGGAGCTGTCTTTCTCTGTTCTCTATGTACAAGATTTGCTTGATGTTTCTCTTTTTTTTCTATTTAAAAGACAGTTTTGTTCCATCTTTTCTATCTATATTCAAAGTACACTTGCTCCACTTATTCTATCCGTGACTAATATGTCTCACAAGCTTCTAACCTACTTATTATCTATATTTATCACTTCTCATAAGCTTCATCTATCCCATTACATTTCTTTTCTATGAGAAATAAAAAGAAGTCTCAAGGAATACAGCAAGCACATATTGTGGCATTTTTTAAATGAATTTTCTTATTGTCCTTTCAACCCAAAATCATAATTAATTCAGGAACAGTGCTTACATTTGATTCACCTTTTTTTTCTTTCTTTTTGGGTTACACCCAGAGAGGCACAGGGGTTACTCCTGTCTCTGGACTCAGGAATTACTCCCGGCAGTGCTTGGGGACCATATGGGATGCTGGAATTGAACCTGGGTCAGCCGCGTGCAAGGCAAACGCCCTACCTGCTGTGCAATCACTCCAGCCCCACATTCAATTCACCTTTTAAGGACAACTCTGCTGTACCTGAGCCTCACTTAGATACTAAAGCTCAAATTCCCAACAGTACTCCCAATGTAGATCATATATCTACAGTTCACACAGCTAGAATAATTTAAGCCCCATGAGATATTGTTCATGAAAATACAAAAATAAAACCTTAAGTCTCAAGTAAAAGAATCAGTTATCCTTTGTTTCATCTTAGTGTGACTTCTGTTGTTAGAAATTGTAGAAGGTCACTACACAGGAGAAACACCTTTCTCCCAAAAGTGACCTACATGTCAAACCCAGGGTATGTGTTAAGTTGCTTAAATAGTTTATTTTTCAAAGTGAAGACACTTTTCTGGGGATTGGGATAGAAACCATTTTTGTAATTTGCCTTCCAGCAAAATTATTTTTTTTTATCTCCAATTCCCTCCAAAAACATGGAACTATCTTTAACATTTCATACAAAGAACACTCCCCTAATTTTATGCTCAGTCTACCTGTTATACTTTCAGAAACCACCATCACCTGGTATTTATGGTAATTATCCCAAAAGAAGTCTACAACACATTTTTTTCTTAAATAAGGCATTCATCATCCCACAGCATGTATATTTTATTACAGCATTATATATGAGGGAAAGCATAACTTCAAGATTGTTGATTGATCTATTTCTGTTTTTATCTTACCTGAGTTTTAGAAAAGTTATTCATAGCTTAATTGACATGTTCACCTTTTTAAGAAAGGAATATTATTAAGTGACCCTGTGGAAATCTACCAAAGATTTGAGAAATCTTCAAGAAACCAAAGATTTCTAACCTCCCAATTGAACCTAAATCTACTAGGGTCTCTCAGAATCAGCCAAGTCTCTTTTAGGAAAGAAGTATTTCTCATCTTTGGAAATATAACTTTAGACTGATACACAGTACAAGCATAATAATCAAGTTAAGATAATTTGTATTGGGCAGGATACAACACAAGTGTTGAATTGTAATCATATTCTTACACAACTAATATTGACTCTGGAGATAATTTCTAAGAATGGTTCTAAAATGGAATCAGAAAAGAGACAAAAAATTTTGTCATTTTATTTTAACTTTACAGTCTCTGGTTTTATTCTCTGGTAACAGTATATAAAATTATATTTTATTTCCACTATACTAGATACCTGAATTTAAATGGTATTTATTTGTGCATTTTTAGATACCCTGATTGCTGCTGATGCGCTGCTAAACTGAAAAAGATAGTAAAGTACTTTTGAGTGTATTGTCATGAGTTCATGAGAAATCCACTGTCCGTGAGATAATAAAGAGAGATACCACTTGCAGTAATACTGACACATGTTACAGAATTGAGGAGACAGGTGTAGTCAAGTTCTGCCATCTTCAGTTCTTAAGATAGCTTACTTTTTTTTTTCCCAACTTGACTGCCCGAGACATAAGTTGGGAACCAAATGATATCATTAAAATTCAATAGGAAACTCAGGCTAGAATTTCACCCTGCATTTAACTCAAATCACTGGTAAAACTTTTCGATGTCATTTTTGCATTTCTCTAGTGTTCTCTGTAGCTCTCAGAGCTGCATCTTTTTTTTCCTTTTTCAACTTATTACCAAAAACAACAAAATAAAGAAAAAGAGTGAGAGGAAGATAAACATTTGGATGAGAACTAAATCATTTTTATAATTTAATTTACTATACAAGGTAATAATATTCAACATGTTTTTTCATGCCTCAAAATTAGTTTTCATAATTATAATCATCAATATAAATAGAGGAAGCTAATAATGGAAATATGGGACACATAACATAAACATCAGTTGATTCTTGACAAAGACAGAAGACATTATCTACACTTCCCAAAAAATCTAATATCATTTTCAGTCATTTCACCAACACCTAAGTGATTACAAGAAGAGTAGCTATATTGAAGAGTCCCCAGCTGCCAAACCTTGCCAACAATTCACCGATGTTTTGCACAGATGGCCCTGCTATTAGTCTATTGAGAACTAGATGAGCCATTTTCCTCCTACAGGCAACCCATCAATTCGACTGAAGAACAGAATGATAATCTAATGTGCTGTGTGACAGGAAACTATTCCTCTCTATTAGGTTGCATGTAAACACCTCCTCTGCTTGAATGTAAGTATTAAAACATAGAATATTAATGAACTTAGATAGAACCTCAGCAAAAACTAGCAATAAGATTCTGAAAGAAGGCTTTACTATACACCATATTCTGAGTGTATATGTGTACACATGCATGCATGTGTGTTTCTTTGTGTGTGTATGCTTGTATAGGAAAGTCACACTAGAATAGTAGATAATTCTGAAATAGCACAGATCTAACTCAGTCATGTTTTCAATCCAAGCAATGTGCTCAGTACAAAAGGGAGTGTGAAATAATACATAGATGAAATAACAGACCATAAGATAATTTATGAAAGAACAGAAACTTTGTTGATTTAGTGATTCATCATGAAAGATCACCTCTAACTATAACATGCTTTTGTTCAGAGTAAAAAAAATCTAAATATTAAAAAATGAATTTATGAGTCTGTAAATTAGGATGTTTAATGATGCTTAAGCTTCTTTAAAATTAAGTTTCAAGAAAAGCTATGTAAAATGCACATAACAAATCTAGAATAGATGCACAGAGTTACTTTAAATTGTTTGAACTTCATGATACTAGCTTGTTAAACAATTAGTAGTATTTTCAAGTGAAGTAATTATTACTGGGAACCTCACAAAGGAATATAAACAGGGTATTGTCCCTGAAGACTGTCTTTAAAAAAATCTGTCAAATGTTCTTTATTTCCATTATCTTGGCAGAGTGAATTATTTCAGCATTGAGCAATTTGTGCATCATGTGTGTTAGTCTTCTAGGTTAAAAAGAGGTAATAATTTTCTGATTTCAGCTCTGTTGAAGTGGTATACTTAATGTGTCAGGTGTTAAATAAATTGATGAGCATTGCCAACTACTTGAGTAATAATTATTAGAAAATTATTATAGAATTATTGAATCTTAGAGTTTGAAAATTATCCATCCTGATCATTTTAATTAGGGAAGTAATTTACTCAAAAAATCTTAGTAATGCAATACTTAAGATATTTTTTTGTGAAAACTCTTTCTACTCTATGTTTTTGAGTCATATTCTGTATCTCTAGTTTGTTAGTTTATATTGTGGAATAATATACTGTATAGCTATTCAACAGAATATGTAATCACCAATGAACAACTAATGTTTTGGTTTTGTATTATGAATATGATTCAAATTCACTGAAGCACCGTCCTCCCGCTGTTCATCGATTTGCTCAAGCAGGCACCAGTAATGTCTCCATGACTTGTTACTGTTTTTGGCATATCTAATATGCCACGGGTAGCTTGCCAGGCTCTTCTGTGCCGGTGGGATACTCTGTAGCTTGCAGGGCTCTTTGAGAGGAATGGAGGAATTGAACCGGGGTCAGCCACGTGCAAGGCAAATGCTCTACCCGCTTTGCTATCGCTCCACCCAAAAATTCACAAACAAGTATTTATTGGTGGATATATAAGTTAATTTAGGAAATAAATACCTGAGAGAAAATTTGATGAATCCCATGGCAAATATGTAAGAAATTGCAAAGTGGTTTTCTTAATTGCTTGCTTAATTTTTATCATTTTACAAATACAGTGATGTATATTATCTTTAATACCAAATCTAATGGGCTGGAGCCATAGCACAGCGGTTGGGCATTCGCGCCTTTCACGCGGCCGACCCGAGTTCAATTCCTCCACCCCTCTCGGAGAGCCTGGCAAGCTACAGAGAGTATTGAGCCTGTGCGGCAGAGCCTGGCAAGCTACCCGTGCGTATTGGATATGCCAAAAACAGTAACAATAAGTCTCTCAATGAGGGACGATACTGGTGCCCGCTCGAACAAATCGATGAGCAACGGGGATGACAGTGACAGTGACCAAATCTAACAAACATTTGTTATTATCATTTTTAAAAACACTAACCACTCGAATGGTTTCTAGAGATATCGTGTTATATTTAAAGTACTCAGATGGATAGTATCACACACCTTTCCAAGTACTAATATTTCATTACATCTGTCATTTAAAATATACCCATTAGTTTGTCTCCCAGTAACATTAGAAGTATCATTTCCATTGCCATTTTGTTAATGAAAGAAGAAATTGATACGTCATTTTGATCAGAAAATAATTATCAGAGCTGGAATCTGAAGTATAAAGTATTTAATTTAAATTCCACATCTTTTCCTATTAACCACAGACTCTCTGAGACTCCAGAAATACATAGAAGAATGACAGAGAGCAAAGAATTCACTACAGGCACTATTTGCTGGCCAAAAGGTATAGTCTACCCCATTGCTTCATCCCAGTGAGATGGTGCTGCTCATACTCAGAATCATTCAGGCCTTCATTCCAGTGATATTTTGGGAAGAAAACTCATGATTTCTGCGTTCAAAGGATGCCCTAGGAATGTTACGTTTTTAATTATCACTATAATAGGTGAATATTCGATTGCTTGAATTCATTTGGGTTTAGTATGTTGCATTGTTGGTGGAAGATAGCTGAAAAACATTCTTAAATCCCTCCCGTTGTATAGTGTTCAAGATCAAAACTGACTTTTTTTTGGCATTGAAAGGGTTTGATTACAACATTTTTAGAAGAAATTTGAAGCAGTTCCTTTTCTAAGGCGTGGTGTTTGCTTCTTGCAAAATATTTTTCTTGTGTTTCATTTGAATTGTTAAATGTTAGAATGTTAATGAGAACCTAGGTGGGCAGGTTCTGCTTTGATAGACAATTCTGATTCTCATAGAGGATACAATATTCTCCAGCGTCACTAGACATCCATTCTTCTCACAACTTCATGGCAACGATTCTCCTGGAACTCTCGACCAGTCCCATTCTGCGCATGCGCTTGCCTAGACCTCAGCTAAGGACTAATCTGAGACAGAACAGGTTTCTAGAGATGGTCTTATTCAGCTTCTCCATCTTTACACATTGCAGATCCCAACTGCTTCTGCTTTTCCTCACACTTTCCTGCCTCTTCATCATCTCAGCCAGATGATGAAGCACAGACTGCTTGGACTGCAGAGCATTCTGTTTAAGTCAATTTACATCCCAAGCAGATAGCTGCAACAATTTAGGATTTATCCCTTGAGCTTTTCATCTTGCAGGATTTCAAATCCTTTTCTCTAGTTGTCTGTGTCTTTGGTCTTTCTTTTCTTGGCTTCCTTTTCTCAATCTACAAAATGAAGTACCTAAGCCGATCTATTTAGAAATTCTTTCCCAATTTGAATCTTCCAAGACTCTCAAATATGTGAACGATATTGTTTGTATGGTAACTTTTTTTCTTTGAAACTTGCAAGATCTTAAAATATGGCAAAGAAATATTAAAATATTTGATTTTAATGTAGTAGGTTTGTTAATAAGCTATTCACAAACATATATAATAAACATATAAATATAAGCCAAATTGAAATTTCTTGAAAACTGTCTAAAATAACAATTGACAAGTAGGTTAATTTACATATTTATACATTTTCCCAAGATTTTTAATTCAATCACTGTGAAATAGACCCTTAAAAAGCTCTTTATGATTAGGTCTCAGTCATACAGTGTTGCACCACCAATCCCTCCACCAGTGTACATTTTCCAGCACCAGTGTCCCCAGTTTCCCTCCAATCACACTATATATTTTTCTCTGCCAGCAGTATCTTTCAGTATGTCCAGCAATCATTAATTAAAATTTTTAAGAACTTATATCTCTCTTTTTGAGTGCCTATGGAGTAGCAGAATTTCTACAAAGTTATAACCAATCAGCCACAATTCTTTAGAAAAATAATTATCAAACTTTTTTCTAGATTCATACATGGCATTACATTCACAATAACAAAAACACTATTTTATCCATTTGAATAAATCAATTAATTAGGTCAAGTAACACTTCAGAGGAAGATTTTTTTCTCTCCACTCTTGTAGAAAAAACAGAATCTCTCTTAAATAAAATCTTGTTGATAAAATGTAGTCAATTTTAAATGTATTTTAAATTGTTGTACTCTTACATGTTAAAGTGATAAGTTTTCTAAAATAGCAATAATCAAATACTGCAAAAACAATCCAAAATGTTTTGAATGTAGGTGAAAGTATTAGCAATTTCTAAGCATATTTAGTGATTAAATTATAAATGAATTAAAAAAAACCTTAAGCTCTTTGTTTCTCATTTTGTTGATTTTCAAACATACTTTCAATAAAATTGAAAATGGGAAGTTTGGTCAATCTTGTTTTATGTTAACTTTCAATTAACCATATTTAAATTCAGGTTTGCTCTTTTTAATAAAATAAATATATATTTATAACATACTTTATTTGTACCCAAGATAATTTACTACAAATTTATTCACTAAAAGGTTGGATTAAATAGGTTGAATAATCTTATTGTCTATACTTGAGTATACAACTAATTATAAATAATTCTTCAGAGGTGGAAGACTGTTTTGTGTCTAAAAATGTTAGTAAGTCTTAGAGGTCTAAACCAATTTACTCTCTTTTTGTAAAATGATGAAGTTAGTTTTCATCTCTGAGAGATCTCAGCTGCAAATTTTTCGAAATACAGCACTGTAGCACTGTGTCATCCCATTGTTCGTCGATTTGCTCGAGCAAGCACCAGTAAGGTCTCCACTGTGAGACTTGTTGTTACTATTTTTGGCATATTGAATAGGTCACAGGTAGCTTGCCAGGCTTTGCCGTGAGGGTGGGATACTCTCAATAGATTTCCGGGCTCTTGGAGACAGGCGGAAGAATCAAACCCGGGTAAGCTGCACACAAGGCAAACATGCTACCCGCTGTGCTATGGATCCAGTCCTTCAAAATATGCACTGTAGCACTGTCATCCCGTTAAACATCGATTTACTAGAGCAGGCGCAGTAGCTTCTCCATTTGTCCCAGTCCTGAGATTTTAGCATTGTAAACTTTAGGCCCTCTGATGCTGCACGCCAGCTAGATGTCCTTGGGCATAATGGTGATGTACTTGGCATGGACGGAGCAAAACTTGGTATCTTCGAAGAGCCCCACTAGGTAGGCCCCCCCAGGTAGGCCCCCGTCTCCTGCAGTGCCATGACGGCCGAGCTCTGGGAGCACAGGTCGTTCTTGAAGTCCTACTTGATCTCATGCACCAGCTGCTGGAATGGTAGTTTGCAGATAAGCAGCTCAGTGGACTTCTGGTAGCAGCAGATCTCGCACAGCATCATGGTGTCGGGCTGGTGTCTGTCGCGCTCTTGTGAGCCACACTGGTGAAACTGGAAACTCCTTTAGGGTTAGGGGAATGAGACCTATTTTTGCTACTGTTGTTGGCATATTTAGTACATCATGGCTCTACCATGTGGATGGGATACCCTCGATAGCTTGCCAGGCTTTCCTGGGGCAGGGGGGATGAGGCTTCTTTTGGGGTGATCTCTAATCATCCCTGCAGGTGTTGTCAGTGTACCGAATGTAAGTTCCTGGTGACCCACTTGCTGTAACAATTTGCACGTTGACAACACGCACCCACCTGCATCTTCGGGCAGTGCCTGGGGCATCTGGGCCTCAGGTTGATCTCCTCGAGGTGAATGGAGTGGCCTCGGAGGTCGATGAATAGCTGGCAGAGCAAGACCCCATCGCATAGGGTTGGTGTCAGGTCCAGGTCGAACACCTGTGCCAAGTCCCAAGCCACTCGGTGGTTGGCAGAAAGCGTCCTACAGTGGATAAGCCACTGAGCGTGTTCCAGGCTCGATGGTGTTGTGACTCGGCCGGCCGGGGGGAGGCAGAGATGCTGTGGGCGCCACCGTGGTTTTTCCTTGCCCTGCTGACGCCAGTCAGTCTTGATCCCGCAAAGCAGCTGGTGATGTCCAGCAGGAATCATGCACAAAGTTCCAGCAAGGATCACATGCGGAATTCCATGCCTGGCACGCTGAGTCGCGCGTCATCCAGAGCAAGATGGTGAGGCAGATTCAGGGGAGCGCGAGTGTTTCCACCAGCATCGGCACCATCTTGCCTCCAAAGTATAGGCTAACAAAAAAGAATAAATAAAAAAGTCAATGTAACAGAATAGAGATCCCAGTAATAGTCCCACAGAAATATAGTCAGCTGATCTTTGGCAATTAACAATATATAATGTAGCAATCGCTCACCTTGGTATTTATCCAAATAAGTAAAAAACATACGTTCACACAAAAACCTGCACATGTGAACCCATATAACAACTTTACTTACAACCAACAAGACTTGTAACAAACCAAGTTATCTTTTCTTAGGCAAATGGATAAAAGTTTGTAGACATAGACAAAGGATCATTATTATCTGTGTAAAAATAAAAATAAAAAGAAAGAGCACGCAGGCGGCGAGGCAGGTGAAGGAAGGAACAAGGCCAAACTGGTTGCTCGATCGGTTTATTTCATGTCCATCTCCATTCTCCTCTGATTCTCCTCCTGCTTCTTTCTCCCCCATCCTACTTCATTCTCTCTCTCTCTGCCTCTCTCCCGGCTCTCGGTCTCTCTCTCGATCTGTGGATCTGGCCCCCGTGGATCTGGCTCCCATGGATCCGGCCCCGGTGGGTCTGGCGCCGTGGATCTGGCCCCGGTGGATCTGGCTCCTGTGGATCTGGATCTGGCCCCCAACCCACTCTTACAGCCTAGTTAAATCTCCACAGCATCAGGGGGTTGGGGCATACACATAGGTGTGGTCAGCCATAGGGTAAGGTTCTTTTCCCTCAGGGGATGCTTCTCCTAGGACTTAATTCTCTTTCAGCAGGAGGATCCACCGAAGGGCAGAGTCCCATGAATGTGTTTCTCTTCTCCTCAGCCAGCAAGCATATAAGAATTCATAATATTAATTATTTTGTATGGACACAATAAGAGATGCATTAAAGCTTATAGAATTGCTCTCCTGGGGCCATCTCAATCTCAGACTACAGTGCTCAGGCCAGATCAGTCTTTCCTAGCCCTGGCAGGGTCCCAGTCTCATAATTACTATTGGATCATGACAGTATTTGTCTATGATCAAGCTCTTAACTTATAGTTAAGAATTAGGCACTTTGGCCAGGCCCATCTCGATGCCAGGGTAGCACATAACTCACCGCTTGCCCTGGATCCTTCCCGTCCCACGTCGGGGACCCTCCTTTGGGGTGCTAGGAACTGAGGGCAACTGAGGCTTAAGTGGAGAAAGCAGATGCCCAGGAGGGAATATCGAGGCCAATTAAGTCTTAAGTTATAAAAACATAATATTGTCTTCTTGTGTCCATACAAAAAAGACATAGCTTTAAAGTAAATTATTCAAAAGGCATAAAGAGGAGAGAAAGGCAATGTTATAATATTCAGTGTCCTAGGAAGTTCTGACCTTACCAATTAACAGAGTTTGATTAAGGGAAGAGCAGATAAACTGGTAGAATTGGTTACAGATAAACAAAAGAATGGGAGTGACTCGGGAGCACTTTGATGGGTGTGACTGATAAACCTAAGCTCCTAGTGGCAAGGGGGAAAGGACAAACCAATGATATCCAACAATTATCTATGAAAATGAAATGAGCTATCAAGCTATAAAAGAAATTGGGGAATCATGAACAGTTTCTCAGTGTGATTAAATAAAAATTTATAAATAAATAAAAGGTATTAGGGGGTGTTAAATTCATAGTACTAGGAGAACTAAGCAAACTTGAAACCATACGCAAAATGACTAGAATCATATGACATTCTAAAAAAGGTAAAAATTTTTAGGTCGTGTTTTCCAATACAAGAGAACGTGAAGGATGAAATGTGAAAACAAAATATTTTTAGCCAGTTAAAAAATTTCATATGGTACTATAATGAAAGGTGGATATTACAATGGAGTTCTCAAAACCCAACAATTTATTATACCAATAGTTAATCCTAATATAAAGCAAATTTGCGTTATAATGCCATGTCAGTGTAGTAGATTCATTAATTGTACCAAATGTGCAAGGAGGCTTTGTAAGTTGTGGGCTTCAGAATACTCCACAATTTCTATTCAGTTCCCTGGGAATCTGAAACTGCTATAGAAAAATCTAAATTATAAATTTATATTGGCTCTTCAAAACAATGGTTAAAAATATACACAAACCTATAATAACTGTAAAAAGTCTTGCTTAGCTCAATATAAAGTATCTATATGAGACCATACATCTATCGGTCACTGTCACTGTCACTGCCATCCCGTTGCTCATCGATTTGCTCGAGCGGGCACCAGTAACATCTCCATTTGATACTTATTGTTATTGTTTTTGGCATATTAAATATGCCACAGGTAGCTTCCCAGTCTCTGCCATGTGGGTGGGATACTCTCAATAGCTTGCTGGCTCTCTAAGAGAGGCAGAGGAATCAAACCCGGGTTGTCTGTGTGCATGGCAAATGCCTACCGGCTGTGCTATCTACAGGTAAATTTAAAAAAAAAGTATAATAAATTCTTAGATTACATTAATTTAAATTGCTGGTCCAGAATAAAAATAACATGATATTTTATTATATAGTATACAACATCTTCTATATTATAATGTGCTAGACAAACCACCTTCAAACTATGTTACTTTGATATTGTCTCCACATCGTGATGTGAATATTCCAAATTAATGGTATCAGAATGAGAGAAAGTTTGTCATCATACTGGACAAAGTTGATATTTAAACTGTTTGATCAGTAAAGTTGTATTTTCTATTGTCACAGGAAAATAAAATAATTATTCTGATGGGAAAAAAATCTAATGTATTTTTGGCAGGTATATAAAATTAAAAAAATATATATAATTCCAAATACCACTTCTCTGTAAATATTTATTTTAGCATGTAGTGTTCAACTTAGATGTTATTAACTAGGTTCCCCATGGCAATGATTGCAAGGATCTTGCTTTCTCTTGCAGAGGACTCTAGAATTTACCATCCTTTGCTTCCAAGTGCATGAAGAAATCAAATACACCTGGGAGATTTAATTATGACAAACCTTAAAGGTCACTTCTATTCATACTTGATTGGTCAATTTGAGACATCTATCTCAGTGTATGAGGGGGTGCAAGAAATGTAATTATTCAAGGTGTTCAGGAAGCAAATACCATGCTTTACCTAAAATGCAACATTTTGTCTACCATAAACACCTCTTTCCATCACTTTCCTTAGTAAATAATATATTCATTTTATATCAAGTAGTTGGCTTTCAATAGCTATTTTTAAAAATTCTATCCATCTATATCATAATAATATTTACATTTACACTCAAAATGCTTTCATTTATAGCATCTCAATTATTCTCACAACTATACTCTTTGACTTTATGATGTTCTTGAACCACATATTAATATAAAAATAACCCAGAAGTTTTCACATATTAATATCTTCAACTGTTCAGATAGGACATTGCTTACTACATTAATTCACTTCCTTAATTTTTTTACATTTATTTATAGCACTCTCTAAGAGGTGTTCCTAAGAGACTGTTAGTTAATTTTAAAATTCACCGAAGTTTCTTCTGCTTACTTTAGTAAAAATCGCTTCTTCAATTGGCTCTGGGATTTAACTCATCCTTTCTTTCAAAACCTCCATTAATTTTTCAGTATCATATGATATGCTATAATATAGAGTTCCATTAAAATAATTATACCTCGAAACAAATGTAAATGAATTATTTTCTAAGTAGAATTGCACTTTTTTGTGATTACTTGAGTACTGGAGATAAAACCTTTGTTCCTTAAACAATTCATTTTTCTATTATTATCTATATTTTTCTCTCCAGCCCATACTTCTTATTTCTTTCAATCTATTGTAAGATGCCTTGGAGAGTCAGAGTCCTCTGTAGTTTCAAGGACATACGACACATATGTATATTGAAATTTTACCCTGGTCACCATGAATCCTCATATTTTCAAATGAAGTTAATGCTAATTTCTTGTTTATGCAAGTTTTTAACTTTCTGGGACTATGTCACGTCAAACTATAAAGCAACCAAGATTTTATACTATATCTAACCATTGTTTTCCCTTAACTTTAGTCTATACTTTTACTTTTTACTTATATTTTTTCATTTTTCTTTTCTCTTGTTACTTGCCTATTAGTTTGACCAGCTCCTCCTTTCAGCCAGGACTTGGCTTATTGCAAGCAGAAAACAGTCACTTACATCTATTTTAGGTTTTCCCATAGCTATTTCCTTTGTAAATTATTCCATGTGTGATCTGTTTTTAAAGTAGGCTGTAAATGAAGAAAATAGAGATCAGTTATCTCATCTTGCTTCCATGTTTGTCCTCATGCAAAAACAATAAAAAAAAGCAGTAGCTTTAATTAAATCTGATGTTTGCATGATTTAATGTGGGGAAATATTTGTATTGACTTCAGAACTGGAAAAGGGCAAGAACACTTTGCATGGAAGCAGCCACCTATAGCACAAGAAACCAGTAGTAACCAATTTTTAGGACATCATGGAATGCAATGGATGGAGACTAGCATGAGGGAAACAAAAAACGGATGCCCAGGAGATACACTTACAGATCTCCTCTCAAATGGTGGAGACTGGAGAAAATTCTGGGTGATTGGAGGAAATTGTTGCGATCACTAACAGGAGCAACTCAAGGAACACTGTTTATTGTTATTCACCAGATTTTACATTGGTAACATCTAATTCATGAAAAATTGCAGTCTGTGTTTTGGGGAGATACCTAGCATGTTCAGGGCTTCCTCCTAACACCCCCAACAGAGATCACTCCTGACAATACTAAAGGGACCATATGGGATGACGGAGATTGAAACCGGATCTGCTGCATGCAAGACAAGTGCTCAATCCACTGTACTATCACTCTGTCCCAAGAAATATATTTTTATATATAAATCTGGTACTGGGGATCAGAAGTTTAAGCATTTGCAAGATCATGTAGATAGTGTGGCTAGGAGATATTCCAACATCTCTTTACTTGATACCACTCTGATGCCCAGCCCTGAATTTATATTTTATCATTCCATAGAAATGGTCAAGCACAGAGAAAAGCTTTAATGTCAGAGGACCAGTTTGGTATGGCTCAGACTTTCAGCTGACTAAAGATGGTATGTAAATTCCATCTCTTTTAAATCCATCTCGGTTTACTTTCATAGAAATCTTCTAAGCAAAGCCTCTTTCAGAAAAAGCTTAACCTACTCCAGAAAGCATGGTTTAAGTAAACCCCAACTTCTAGATAGAAAAGTCAGTGGCATATATGTTCTCATCATTTCATTACAAAGATTAAGCAAGCTTTTAAAATATCATTTCTGTCTCTCAGAAGTTTATAAAAAAATTCTAAGAACTCAAGCATCCAGTAAAAGTGAGAGATGTAATGTTTCACTTAATCTCTTTTGGATTAGAAAGTACCAAGCAATTACCAGTAATAGATGACAAAAAAGGGTGTATTGGGCAATGCTATGGTCTCTGCAGTAGCATGGATGGGACTTAATAAAAGATTGAAAACCCTGACTATCAGCCCTCTGCCTTAGTTTTCCTCTCCCTTTACTTTTTTGCTGTTGTAGTAAATTGATCAGATGTCACACCAGCTTGGTTGTGGTGCTTACATACTTGGATACTTTTCTAGTTCAAAGGTTGCACACACATGGCCACACACTACAGATTGCACAGGCGGTGATTTTGTCTGGGACTCCAGACAGCAAAGTTCCCACAACCTTACTTGGTGCATGTGTGTGGTCCAGAGCCTTGAACTTGTGGACTCCCAGGATGCATGGCAGGTGTTATTTGCCACCAAGCTATTCCTTAGATCCCCAACTACGTGATTCATAAGGAATTGCTGAGAACCATTACCTTCTCATCTCAAAATGAGAGAAAAATATACCTTGGAGAATTTTATGAATCAAGGATATATATGATATAGCTGGCTTATGAAACTTTTCTTCCATGAAACTTTTAAACAAATCTATCTCTCTATTAAATTATTTCTCCTGGGGCCACACAATACAAAGGGTTGCTTTATGGGCACTAATTTGGTACCCTGGAGTACTAACAGGGTAGGTAGCTCTTCCTGGGGTTGCGTGGTTAACCCCGTTATCATGGGTACATGCAATACAGCATTTTTCGTTGGAAGAGGCATTTTAGTTCAATAGGCAACCTGGGTCTCTTGAACACTGCTTAGGAGACCAAACATAAAACAATAAAATAAAAATAAATATTTTTGGATGTCTGCAAACAATGGATTTTCTATCAATCCATGAAGTCTGTTCTGGGCTCCCTAACTTCCAGTAAAAATGGTTTTGGAGTGAATTGATTTTTTTCTTTCTAAGAAGTGATAAAAATCTTATTAGATGACTACAAATTTAAAATTGTATTTCAAACATGCAACTATACTGTTAAGTGGACACATAAGGAGGAAAGAAAGAGCAGCCATATTGATTTTCTTAGGCTTTAATACTATATTTTATAGCATTTTATAATGATTACATCAGACTCAGAAGATTCTGAGAAGTGGAAAAGAGTTTAAGGCACTTGCTTTGTATGTGGTCCCTTCTATATCCCTCCTCACCATCATGTGTGCCCCAACCCCCAGTATAGCCAGGAGTGACTCCTGAGCACAGAGCCATGGAAAAGCCATAAGAACCATGAGTGTGACCTAAAGCAAAACAAAACACACAAGGAAACTACTCGTAGAATAGTGACCTTATTGATTATAGAAGGAAGAATCAAGAAGATATGAAAATAATGAATTGGCAGGAACATATGAGTCTTCAGACAAATATCCAACAGAGTAATACAGTTTGAATAAAACTATAACCAAAATGTGGTTGTTATTTTCATCAATCCAATTAAGTCTTTTGGGAATGTATATTCTTCATTCAACTATATAAAGAAATTTATAGAAATCTGATCACAAAAAAAAAACTTATGTCAAAAATGTCATTTGGAGAAGTAACTATAACAAAGTGTCTTTTCTTATCTAGAACTTCAGACCCAAGTGAAATCTCACATTTCCACAAAAGTCATTGTACCTTTCATTTCCTAGAAAATCCAAATGCTCGTTAGGGCCTGAACAATTTGGCAAATTGTTATTTACATTTATTCATTTGTTTGTGCTATTGTTTTATTTTTTAATAAGGGAGCTCTGAAACGGTTCATTAGTCTTTTTGTCTCAAATTTGATAAATAATTCAGCTTTCAATATTGTGTCTATAAAAATAAAAGAAGTCAATCATATGCAATGGTTTTTATAAGCCTTGGGAGGAAATTTCCAGAATATTATTCTTGGTCTGTGTCATGGCTTTCTCATAAAGCGGCAGTAATCAGACAAAACGCCTTGTTTCTTACGTTCTATTTATTGCTTCATTTTTTTTCTTTAGCCTCAATAAAATTTTTATTCCAAACAGTGATTATTGAATAATAGATCCCCATAGTGAAATCATTCTTGCTATTTGAAATGATTAGTTTAATATCGTGGCTACCGAGAGTTCCCCCTTAATCTCTCATCATGGTAGGTTTGCTTTGATTGTGCTGCATGTTTTAGCCTGTGTTCTCCAAACTTAGTACATACTAGTAGCAATCAGAGTACATATCAAAAGAGAATCCACTTAATTTGAAACAGGACAGTGTCATATATTATGAAAACTCTGCTACCATGAACAATCACTGTTGATCTTGGCTCTCTATATAATCTCTATTCTGTGACGCATAACCTGTTTGATTATGCACAGAAGGTCTTGTTTCAAGCTCTCATGTGGTCCCTATAAGAGAGATTAAAAACCAGTTGGAGGGGGTTTGAGCTACACCTAGGGATGCTGGGGATCAAAGTGGGGTAAACTCTGTAGCAAGGCAAATTCCTCAATCCCCACACTATCTTTCTGGCTTCCAAGAAAAGAGAAAACTTAATTGACAAAATTTGATCAATATTTATTTTGAAAGATAGGGCTTATATGATTATTTCTTAAATCTGCTTGATGTGGTTAGGCTTGTTCAGACGTATATATTATATGCTCAACAATTTGGAAACTATTACAGAAAGAAAAAAGTCTTACTTCAAGGAGATCTCCGAAAATGGGAAGCAACTTTTTCAAAAGCCAAATTTGTTGCTCAAATTCCTGGAAAATGTATGTCCTTTATATACTTTAGAGGGCCAAAGCCATGGGGACTGCTGCAGTCAGCTGAGTCAGCCCGTGCAAGGTGGTTCCTGAGTGCTATGCGGGAACTCGTTACCCAGAGTAGAAGCAGAAGAAATTTAGGAATAGGGATGGAATGCATAAAGGCATTAAGTTGAGAGTTTTCTCTAATTGCGGGTGACTAAGAGAGAGATCTGAAGTTTGCTGGCCAATTCAGAGAAATTTATAGAAGTCCAGAAACAGTGTTCAGATATCAATGATCTTCAATTAGTGCAGAGAGTTTTCATTAGGTACCCAATCAGTTGTGCTCCACGAATGGTTTCTATATCTTCATCTGCATTCTGTATTAAGCACTGGATATATTGATTATAAGTGAATTAAAATAAAATTTAATATGATAGGAAAAATAAAACACTATTTTAATACTATTTTTATTATGACTCATGTAATAAAAAAACGTGTTTTAATCATGCATCTATCAATAAGTACTATCACAGAAAAAGTTTATTCTCTGTACTTGAATTCCCTTATCTATAAAATTGGGCACTTGAAAAGAATAGTCTGGTAAGAGCATCTATCTTTAAAGAAAAAATGGGCTGGAGATATAATACAGCAGGCAGGGCATTTGCCTTGCATGGATCCTACCAGGATTTAGATCTCAGACACCCCATTTGGTCCTCTGTGGCTTTACCACGATCCTTGAGCACAGATCCAGGAGTAAGCCCTGAGCACTGGTAGGTATGCCCTCTCACAAAAAAATGACAAGAATCAATTTTTCTGACCATCATAAGAAAAATGTTTAAAAGTAAATATCATAAGTGATAGCACAGCGGTAGGGCGTTCGCCTTTCACGAGGGTGACCCGAGTTTGATTCCTCCGCCCCTCTCGGAGAGCCCAGCAAGCTACTGAGAGTATCGAGCCCGAAAAGCAAAGCCGGGCAAGCTACACATCCATATTGGATATGCCAAAAATAGTAATAACAAGTCTCTCAATGAGAGATGTTACTGGTGCCCGCTCGAACAAATCGATGAGCAACGGGATGACAGTGACAGTGACAGTGAAAGGTAAATTATTTAGCAATGATTTTTGTATGCAATCCCATGCTTTATAATGAATCTGTTCATCAGAAATTGTAGACATTTTCTATCAAAGTCTGATATCTATCTCTATCTCTCCCCACGTAGTTTTCTTCAGATCATTTATAGCCTAACTATGGAGAATATATTTTAATTATATTATTAAAATAAATGGCTACTATTCATTTAAGATTTTGCTATATTCTAAAGAAAAAATTTGGAGTACATTACATGTAGTTCTAATCTACAGAGCACAGGGTTTTCAGGATATGGAAATAAGAAAAATTCAGATGCACATAATATTCAAATGGAGCTAAAATTAGGAAACAGCACCTATGAATGATAGAATGTGTGTCTGACAACATTGTGTAGGATTGCATTCTATTTAGAAAAAAGAGTTTAGGCCATTTTTCTGGGTATGTAAAGTTTGACTTGAAGCTTAAGGGGATATTGTGTAATTTGGGTGAAAGAAATTCCTGGCAGATGAACTGAACATGTAAAGTTGATGAATCATTTGAGCAAAGAAAAAATATGTGTGGTAAGAACATAGCAAGCAAGTAAGAGAGTGACCTTAGGCATGGCCAACAAGTAGGTAGTGTAGAGAACAACTAACAAATAACTTCAGGTAAGTTAGTAGGAATTTTTACATATTAGAGTGTTGAAAATTTGGCTCACATTAAGTTAACTGACAATAGGGAATATAGCAACTCAAGTCACTAAAACTTACAAAGAGTGAACAAGTAGTATGTTGTATAGTTTCGAGTAGTTGAATTATGAAATATTGGTCTTATAAGTATTCATGTCCTTATTGAGGCCATAAATCTGGTGAGAATTCATCAAACATATAACTGAAGTGAGGCTAAGAATAAAGTCTTCCCTACACAGCCTAACTTATTCAACATGGAATGGATATATTTCCAAAAGGAGAGAAAAATGAAAAATCACAGAAGATGTACCAGAAATTCACATTATGTGGAATATTCCACTTTAATAAATATTGGGAGATATATAACAGCTTTATGCAGAATAATATAATTTAAAATATGTTTTTATACTTGGCCGACATAAATTTTTCTGGGAAAAAAATGAGGAGTTTGGATGTCTAGGCTTTGGTGTGGATTGCCATTTTCATATTTCCGTGACTACAGCTATGTAGGAGGTAGAAAATATCTGCACTTGCACAAGTGCATATTCCTGATATCAAAACATGAACATTTGATTTGAGATCATACCTTGGCTACTTGGTCTATAAGAGAACACTTTGCTTGGGACATAGTGAAAATACCTATAAAGTCACAGGTAAGCAGGTAAGCATTTTTTTTTAATGTTCATAATCAAGACACCTGGCCTAGGGAAATAAAAAGTGTCTATATTTGGAGTGGTAGTTAAGCAGATGTGAAAGAAATTAATCAAGATTTATAAGCACTGCATTCAAGTCTCAGAGGAAATTCTTATATTTAAATCTCTAGTTAAGAATTTTGGGTAATGTTCACGATATTTCCATCTGGAGACAAGGGTGGAAGGAAGGTGTAATGGAGATAGGACTGGTGTTAAAACATTGAGTTCTAACACCTGTAACAAATCATCATGAACATTCTTTAAAACTACAGTGATTATGTAAAGTGTAGGGTGGGAAATTTATATATATAAGCCTTGTGTAGTCCATGTAAATTCCAAAATATATTAATATAGAATCGCTTTAAAAGTTTTATTAGTGGCAGGTGAGATGCAATTACTGCCATAATGAGATTCACGTGTAAAGTAAAATTTAATGTGATATGCTTTAGATTCCAGAGTTAAAAACTTATATATGTAAATAAGGATAGGCATTTCATTACATTGTATTAAGGGGTTTTAATTTTATTATTTACATGGGTCAAAATCGTATAGTCATTACAAATTTGCTCCCACTGACTTATTTTTCTGATTATTGTATTTTCCATTTCTTAAAGTTTTGTTGGAATAACTAATATAAAATAAATTTGTTACGTGTCTAAGGCAGCAGGTTGGGATTGGGTGGAAAACTGGGGATATTAGTGGAGGGAACTTCATACTGGTGGTACTGGAACACAAAATGTTTGAAATAACTAAATAATAAACAACTTTGTAAATCGTAATGTTTTTAATAAAAATTAATTTAAAAAAAACAGAAAAGTTTTTACAATGATGTAACAAAAAAAGTAACTTGGGGTAAGATGGATGCTTAACCTCTTTAACATTTTATATTTCTAAAATCATAGAGATGAGGTATAGATATAATAAAAATCTTGCCTTGTCAAACAGAGTAATGGGCACAATCTACACAATATTAACAAATGTTTTGCAATAGCACTGATTATTAAATCTCTATTTCAGGGATAGTAGTCACAGATTCTATGTTTGGTTTTTCTGTACCTCAGTATCTGTTTAGTAAAAATATACATAAAATAAATTACTGTGACTTCTCATAACATATCACAGAGTATTAAAGAACGCAATGCTCTATTATTATAAATTCTTTATTTTGAGATGCCCTTAATAACCCATAAGTGCTAACACAGAAACATTGGGGTTGTGCATGTTGAATGAAATATTGTTCATGTGATATCATGAATAAAAGTTAGAAGACTTGGACTCCTTTACTCAAACAGCTTTAAATCTACTCTGTTGAAAATTAGTTGTGAATTTTTTAAAATAAATGACTTAGCTTTTTTATTCATTAGTGTCTTTATCTATAATTAAAAAAAGGAATAAAGATAGCCAATGTTATCTTTATAGTATTGGCATGAGGATTAGTTATGTTTTAAAAGTCCCTAACATGGAATGAAGATCCAATAAAGGATAACTTAAGGATAGCCATTGAAAAATTAAAAGTACATGAGAAATGGTTCTTTTGCTTAAGAATATGCAACCTTAAAATAATATATAAGAACATATGCTTCCTTCCCTCTCTCCTTCATCACTGAATGGAACTTTTGACACTTGTCAGACCATTGGAGATATGCCAAAGTCAGACATCATATAAAAAATAAATTCCATGATGCTTGATGTTATTCAGTAGTACATAGAGCTATCTAGTAATACAAACACTGTAATGGTATTATTTGCTTAGTTAGTAATATCAGTAGGGAGTCAAAGCAATTTTCAGGTGGAAAAATTAAATGATGCAGTTAAAGATAAAATTGAATTTCAAATAATTGTTAGAGAATTAAAATGTAATTGAACCTGAAATTTTAATCAGATATAAATTAAAGCATGTTCCTGTTGACTTGTGAGGGAAACAATTTATGTAAGAGAATGTTAGATTTGTTCTTCGTAGGCCTCCATGACACATGTATATTATTTCTTACTGCCAACACTGTTGGAATTGGGAACTATGAGGAAAAAAAAAGTCCAATTTACTAGTTCTGTAAATTTGGGGACAGTCATTTTTCCTCTGTGGGGTTCACTTTTTCCTCAAGACCGCTCACCTTTATGGTATAAAAAGCATTACAATCCAAATATGATCTCCGGAGTCATTGTCTATTCTCTCAGAATACAGATCCCAGATTAGAATGCAGGCAGGCTCAGAATGAAGTGAGACGTGAAATAAATGAAAGAAGTTGCACGCTCAAAGTTAAAGGGTGTGGGGAACTCCTAAAATGGAATGTTCCAGGCTTGCTTTGCAAACTGTTTTTATAGGCCCTTTCCAATCTTTTCCATTTCTGTCCAGATCAAAGTCCTGTACTAGAGTATTGCCAAGGTAAAAGCACTTTGCCTTTACACTTACCAGGGTTTTTCTGTCCCTCTATAGCATCTCCACTTCTAAAGAGGTGGTGGTTGGGGAAAGTGAGCGTATCCTGTTGAGACTGGTGCCAGTGGGAGTGTATCGGGCATTTGTATCTGGGGGATCATCTTCAAAGGGGGTCCAGGCTTAAGGTTTGGACAGAGGTCCTCAGTCTGGAGCTAGAGCTTGGTGACATGAATTCCTTTTGAAATCACATCTTGGTTTGATGGCCTTTTTTGAAGTGCATTGTCAAAGGGTTGCCTGCCTGCCTCTTTTGGTTCAATTTTGCTCTCATAACAGACTCTGCTACTCTGGTACAAATAGAAACTATGATCAGAGTGAACAAATAGGAATCTCAGAGTCATGTTTTTGTTCCTCGAAATAATAGAAATACATGGTTGATTAGGTGGAAGATCTTTTGACCATTCTTTATAATAAAGAAAAAATCCTATTGAGCACTGTGTATACAACGCCTACTCAGACTCCTTGTCTCATTCATCCTAAATGTCAGAAAGCAGGTCATCATGCATCCCTGCAACGATGACTGAGTATGTTCAAGTGCAAGATACGTTTTTAATGCTTTTTTTCATTGTAATCATTAATTCTAGTAGTGCTCACTTTCAATAGGAAAGTTCCTCATCCTTAAGGAACAGTCTTCTGATGAGCAAAGTTGTGTTATTGTAGATTTTATAGCTTAATATATATGAATCTATATAGCTATCTAAATATGAGGATAGGATAATACAGGTGCAAACACCTCACAACCTCAAGAGTTACCACAGATACCAAAATCACAACGGGAGCTGCTCACAAATTCTCCTAATTGGATTCAGATAAAGGTTTTATAACATGCAATTATTAATGTAAAACAGTTAATTGCCCTCAATTATTGGTAAGCTTTTCTATAGCACTACATATTATTTCCAAACAGCTTTCCCATTTATTTTCTTCATTATGTTTACAACAATTCTCAGTTTTATCTTGGAAAAGAAGAATATACACCAAAGAAGAGAGTTCTGTGAGGGGTTTCTGTGTGTGTCTGTGTGTGTGTGCAAATTAGTACAGAATTTAAGGCAAAAACTCAAAAAAACTGATACAAAGGAGTTAATTATAAGTTATTCACTGATTTTGTGTCACACACTAGTTTATTCAGTTCAGCTTTCTAGACAATTTTGAATTCTCTATTGTAATAATAAGTCTAGCACTAATCAGTGCTATCTTGTCTCCCTTTACAAAAATAAATGAAAAAAAATCTGGTCATTCTAAGGATCTCAACATGACTATATTCCAATTTGGGGAGAAGAGGAAGACATTTTTTTAGAGCATGATTTTTGTCTGACAAATATTTTCAGCTTCTGCCCTATGCAAATGAAATAGTTAAAATGCCTGAACTCCTCCACAATATACCTGGGGGGTTTCTGGATTAAACCTATAATTTAACTTGCCCTTAGGGTGCAGTTCCTTGAATTCCCTTCAATTGCATTCTTTGTCCTTTTCCTTACTTCACCCATAGAATTCATTATACCCTTTTGTTACACAAGTAATTCAACATGTTCCTTTGGCATCTACACCTGTAGAGACTTGTAGATGGTTATCTTATCTTTGAAAGCAATGTTCCCTCTTTCCTGGAAAAACAAGAACATATTCATCCAGTCCAGGTCCAGAATGTAAGTAAATCACGTGCCCAAACTTTAAAAAAGCAGAATAACAAAGGATGAATTCAAAAAATAATTTGATATCTTTGATAATGGAAAATTCATTTTAATTTTGTTTTATTTCTATTTCTTTCCACCTTAGCAATTAAATCTCTTCTATAGGAAAATACAAAAGTATTATTTTAAGTAAAATAATTTATGATATATTTGCATATAAAATAGGCACAAGAAATAAGGCGGTGTTCCATATAATTTAGAAACACATTCTAATTGCTGTGATTTTAGGAACACACATATTTATATAACTATGGTTCTATAAATTTCAAGGTTTTCAAAATTTTGGGACATCAGCAATTTATTTAAATATTTAACTTAATTCAGGCCAATTCTGACTCTACCCACCTTGAAAATATACCAGTATTCCACGACCACCCCTCTCTACAGATGCTAGTTGCAAATTCAGTCTGTTAATAATACTTCTGGACAAGTAACTACCTATCCCTTCTTCTTGGACCTTAAGTGCCAGTCACAAGTCAACTGGCTGCATTTAAATCAGGCAGTTGGGGATATTTTTTTCAAGTTCAATTAATTTGCTAAAGTGAGTTGTCACTTGTATCACTTGTCATCCCATTGATCTTCGATTGGCTTGAGCAGGCGCCAGTAACGTCTCCATTCGTCCCCGTCGAGTGCTAGTGTAGCCCAATGGTACCTGCTCACTCCAGGAACACGAAGAGCCTCAAACCAATTCTTTCAGGATTTTGACAAAGAAATCTGACCATCTCGTAGGTGAGAGGCCATGTGGTCTTTTGACATCCAGTGGAATCCAGTCGGTAACGGCTCTAGTTCAGTGGTCATCTCTAAATTGCATTACGTGTACGGCCCATCTGATTAGAGTGAATTATAGATTTAGGAAATCCAATTACTTGCTAGATTTCTAATTATAAAAGTATGTATATTACGTGAGTAGCTATTAGATGGAAGCAATAAACAGATTAAGGTGTAAGGAAACACATGGCACCTCATTGACCTCTCCAGTAGGAAACTGTCCTAACAATACCTGCACAAGGTTATCAGCAGGAGGCTCCGTGAACCCCTTTCTCTGAGTTGGAACTTCTATCCCACTCCAGAGTGGTTGAAAATTAAGCTCAGTTGCCCATATCAAAAGAGATTTACTGATCACGCTATCTAGAGTGGCGTGGAAGTTCCAATCTTATAGCTACATGACCATTCCTTAGTTTACCCATTACTATCTCTGGGTGCTCTAAAAAAATGATCCCTCATGCACACAACAAAAATATATATTTATTATTCTCAACTTTGGGGAAATTCAAAAGGGTTTTGGAGCCAAAAATTAAATTGGAGCCCTGTGAATTAACACATGAGGAATATTTTTCTCAGTTGAATATTAAAATATGTTATTTATTATAAATCACAATTGAGCAACAAGCTACTAACTTCCACAACTAATCCAGTTTCCCTGGCCTTGGCTCATTTCCTGCTATTAAGTATAAAATGAACCTTATGAGCTCTGAATTTCATCTCTTCTTTTTGGGTTATCACTAACAAGAGTACATTCATTTCAATCTAATATGATTCTTTTTGAATCATATCCCTTTCTATTGCTCCTCTAACTTTATTTAGTTTATTCTTCTAATGTAGACAGTTGAACTACTCTCCTAACTTGCTTTCTGAATTTACTGTCTTTCCAACCCCTTCACTCAAATATTATCTCATTTTGAGTTTCCAAAAGCCTCTTAAGCAAAATTGATGCTCTTGTTATGTAACCATTAAGGCAACTAAGGTGTACTCACTGTATCTGGATCACCTGGAGCGCTTATTAAGCACAGAGATCTGTGATCTTCTCTATGTCTAATGAGTCAGTTTTGAAAGATGGGTTCTTGGGATCTGCCTTTATTACATCCTGTGGGTGAACTAACTTCACCCAAATCATGCGGTTGAAGCCATTCACCCACATGATTTTTATGCATACCAACACTTCTAAGAACCACTAGAATAGTGTTATTTGACTCCTATGTCAGACTCAATACATAAGTTTGAAGTTTATTTACTTCTAAAAGGAAGGTTTATAGTTGAGAGGGGCAGACTTTATAGACGAATGAAGAAAACATCAAAGATTAAGCAGACAAAGAAGAGCAGGATATAAATAGATGTGGTTGACAATTCAAGAAGCTCAGGAAAAAACTCAAATTTGGTTGTACGGAGGTAAAGTAAACAGCCCTAGTAATTAGTACAGAATTTACTACAGGTTTATTATTATTCCAGAATTAATAATTTATTAAATTAATTGAGTGCATATGTATATATAAAATCATTATTTTAGTTATTCCATCACAATCACAATATCCCGTTAATCACCGATTTCTCGGGCGGGTTCAGTAACATCTCATTCCATCCTTCCCCTGAGATCTTAGAAGTCTATCTAGACTTGGCCGTCCTAACGATGTTGCACTGGGGCTCTTCAGGGTCAGGGGAATGAGATCCAGCTTGTTACTGGATTTTGCATATGAATACACAATGGGGAGCTTGCAATTCTGTTCCATGTGGGCAGGAAACCCTCTGAAGATTGCCAGTTTCTCCCAGAGGGAGAAGTAGGCTACAAGAAGCTTCGAGGCTTCGGGCTTCTGAGAGCTTGCTTTTAAGTCTCTCTCTGGATATTGGCCATTGATGGGATTACACACACCTGGGTTCCTCTGCCGGTACCTTCATGCATGAGGTCTGTCTGAACGTGTAGAGAGGAGCCTCCAGCATGGCTGTAGCTAGGTTATTCCATACCGATACAATTTTACTCATGAAAAGTGAAATGGTCAGTTCTCCACCTTATACACATGGCTTTTGCACAGATCCTATGAAAAGTCCCAGTTTGCACAAAGATAAAACTGGTACATATGCTGGGGCCCTCCTGACCGTTTTGAGAACAAAAATTAGCATGTCAATATTCAAATATAGGACAGTGACAAAGTACTAGGGACCTAGGATCTCAAGCTTAGAATCCCCGTTTAGGCAACAAAATTGGTCTCTGAAATGAGAGCCCAAGAACACAGCATTCAGTTCCCAGACACTGGCAAAATCGCTATCACAAAGCCCCCAACTCTCTGTGCTCTTGCCTAAATGTCTTGCTGAATGGTCAACACTTTTACTAACCCTGCCTGGTCCCCTCAGGTTCTGGAATGGGGGGAATCCCACTTGAAGATGTTTTTCCTTTGATGGGAGGGTCCTTTCAGGGGTTGCTCAGGGATCCTCAGGGCCAAACCCAGCAGGCATCAAGTGTTTTGTGTTGCTAGGGATCAAAAGAGGGTTCCATGCAGGCAGAGGATGTGGCCTAACTTTGCTACTGTTTCCCTGGCCCTTTGTAAGGGACTTTCACGAGGCATTATGGAGCTGGATTCAAATAGACTTGATTAAGGACTCACTCAAGAAAAAAAAATGGCATTTCTTACAATAAAGAAATAAATATTTCAGGTGAGATTGTAGTCATCTATTAGTTCATTAGACTTATATATTAAAAAAATGGTAAAACCTATGACTCACGTCACTATTTTTTGCACGTGATATAGAATTATTTACCCAGGGTCCGGAGAGATAGTACAGTGGGTACATTTACCTTGCACACGAGTAACCCAGTTATGATCCCCAGCACCTAATTTGGTCCTCAGAGCCCAACATTATTGTTTTCTATGCACAGAACTCTAAGTGAGGCTTGTATTCTACTGGATGTGGCCCAAAATCAAACATCCAGATCAGGTAAGTCCCAGACTAGAAGGCAGAGAATTCTATAAGGTCTTGAGCTAATAGATTTTTTTAATAGAAAGAATGTGGGCCAGATATATTAGTAAACAAAAAGATTATATGAAGTAAAACCATCTTCCGTCAGGGAAGTTCTGCAAATGTCCTGTATGGTGCTAATCAAGGAACTCATGACTGAATGATTGAAGGTTACAGGTTTGAAAGAAGCTAACTGCAATTAAATAAGACATTAGCAAAAATCCTTATAATGCAGAAGGGTCATCAAAATCTGACTCCCTGTCATATATAAATAACCTCTCGTATGTGACATCTAAAATATGACCTCCTGTAGGATAACATAGCCTCTGACAGTTTAGGTATATTGGGTTACTTCCGTTACAGTGCTCCCATTCCTCTTTGTTTATTTGTAGATTGTTTCTTAGTGTTCTGTTGACTTGTGAATATTGTTTTTCTCTTCTCCTTGAGTCCTTTGCATAGTTTATTCAGAGTCATGTCCTTTTTGTATGGACATAGGAAGACTTAGCAAATGCTATGCTTTTGTAACCTGGGAGTCATTTGACTCTACGTGATAGTTTCCTCCTGGGCATCTGTTCTCTAGACCTAAGCCTCAGCTGCCCTTACTTCCTAGCACCCCCAAAAGCAGGGTCCCAATGAGGGACAGGGCAGACCCAGGGCAAGCAGTGAGTTGTGTGCTACCCTGGCAACAAGATGGGCCTGGCCAAAGTGCCTAATGTTTAACTATAAATTAAGAGCTTTGTCATGGAAAAATTTTGTCATGATCCAAACAGTGATAACTAGATTTGGACCCTGCTAGGGTGAGGAATGATTAATCTGGCCTGAGTGCTGTGGTCTGAGTTTGTGGCAAGATGTTGCCAGGAGAGCTGCCTTGCAAGTCTCAATGTATCTCTTGCTATGTCCATACAAAAATAACTAGTATTAAGATGTTAATGAGTGTTTGCACTAAGGAAAGGAGAAAAACACCTTAAGAGTCAGGAAGGGCTTTGGAATGTCTGGCCCTCAGGAAGGGCTTCCTTATGATGATTTTGCTACCTGGCTGTGTGTAGCCTAGGGGCAAGGGAGAGACAGAAAGAGGGAGGAGAGAGAGGCTGCAGTAGATCCAGATAGAGGATGGAGTGCCGGCGATGAGAAATATGGAAGATTGAATAAATGGTAACTAATCAGCAGCCAGCTTGGTCTCGTTCTTCCTTAGCCTGTCCTTGGCCAACGGGCGTCCCGATCACACAGCGGTTCCAGAGCATACAAAGCGGTTCCAGAGCACCGAACATGGGCAGTGAGACAGAGCTGCCTGGAGAGCCTGCGAGTGCACACGCCCGTCGGCATGCATTAGTTTTTTACAACCTCCTATATTACTCCTTTTTCCAGTTTACATTTGCTCATAACTCAGCAATCACACCTTCCACAAACATTCCAAACTCCTCGTTCTTTTTTTTTTTTCTTTTTGGAACTTAGGTCCATCTGCCTGATGTTCTCATTTTATTAAATATCATTTCACATGCCCCCAAATAAAAAAGCAACATGTATTAAATATTAAGTCTGAGTTAATTCTATCATGGAGGACACCAGTCTATCTTATTTATGCTATTTATTATGGCAATATAAACAGAATACCTTTTCTTAATAGTTTTGATTTTCTAAGTGATAGAGATAATTTAAGACTTAATTGGGACTGAGTGGGTAGGGTGCTTATCTTACGAGGTGTCTACAGGGATTCATACCATTGTATCATATATGGTGCCCTGAGCTCTTTAGAAGTGATCCTTGAGTGCAGTCAGGAGTACGCCCTAAACACAGCATAGTGTTCCAAAATCAAAAGCAAGCAAAAATTTATTAACCTTCTTCTCTTCCAATTAGACACGTCTAGTTCCCTTTTTCTTTATATTTTTAATTGTTATTATAATTTTTTAGAAGAATCAGATAGAAGAGTTTGGGGTATTATGAGCCCTTAATCATGCAGAGACATTAATCATATATCATATGAACTCCAATTATGTTCTATCTGCCCTCTGAATAGATGAACATGTAAGGGTTATCCTACCTGACAATCTTCTAGTTGCTTCTTATCCCAGTGATATAGATTGCTGATGACAGTGCATGCTTTTCTTCCCTAAACATACAGATTCTGTGTCTTACAGTGAAATCAGTATTCTGGATTACTTAACCCAGGAAGAAAACAAAGGAGTTTGCCTGTCTTCAATTTAAGTAACCTAGTTCTATTTTCACTTTGTTTTATTTTGGGTTCATACTCAGCTGGGCTAAGGACTTACCCCTGGCTCTGGGTCAGTGGTAATTCCTGGTTGTGCTTGGGGGGCCATGTGTGATGTTATATGATGTTGGAAATCAAAACTGTGAGCCATTCACATGCAAGGTAAGAGCACTACCCCTGTACTCTCTGTCCAGCCCTCTTATTTTGGAAAAGTTAAATAGTATCCTCTTCGAGGAAACTGTTTTGGTATTACTAAAGAGTACTGATCTTAAAATTGGAAAAGACAAACTTTTAACACTCGTCACACGATTCTTATTAGTTCCATGCATTAGTTAGATTGTTTAACATTTTGAGCCACATTTATATTACTTACTTAATGGAACCCCTTAATGAGAAATGCAGGATTATTTTGAAAAGAATGAAATGAGATAATTAGGTAATTAGCATAAAATGAGTCCTCACCTTAACTAATGTAATCCAAAAAAAAAAAAAGAAATGTCGATGCAGCCTGTCTCTGAAAAAGTGCCTATTGCTACTGGTGGATAAAACTCATCTTCTTAATTTAATTATGGAATGTCTGCAAAACCATTTTTTGCTGAGCAAACATAACAAAAGAGGAATAATTAAACTCTCTATATATTTCAATTTGTACATTTTGTCCACTTCAATGTAACTACTTCCAACTGAACGGTAAAATGCAGACCTGTGATTTCCAACTTAAACACACGTGTGCTCACGTGTATAGTGTGCTCACCTGCCATTTTCATTCTGAAGTATCCCTCATAGAAACTCTTTAAGAAGAAATGCATACAAGTTGAAAAATATTTTTAAAAAGGCAAAATAACCAAAGTGCAAAATTGGGATATCAGGTGACCAGAACAAATACCTTGGAAAGGTACTGTAGACTATTTCCGGGAGAGTGATGGGAAAAGTGGGGATGCTGTTAATGTGTGTTGGAAACAAGAATGTATGAAACCCAAATGAGTCTAAAGACATGAAGACCTTTGAAATATAAGATGCATATGAGGATGCTGGAAAGCCTTTTAGATGCAGCATTCCAGGCCCAGAACATTGGTTGCATGCCCTGGGAGGAACAAAGGCTATGGAAAAAGTATAAAAGAAAACCATCAACAGTTTACAGCTCTCCCACTTAAAAACAGCCCTAGCTACAGACTTTGGTAGGTCTTTGGGAAAACTACAAAAAATCTAACTTGACAGAGACAAAGGTGCACATTTCCTCAATCTTATGACCCACACCTCTGCTTGGGATATCTTGTCTCTGTCTTTAACATTATGGCACACATTCTCCATCTTAGGGATTCCACTAAAGTTCTAAGTGGTATTTGGCTTCTTCTCCATTATGAAGAAGACTGCATTCTATCACGAGCATATAACTCTCTTTCCTGCCCTCATATTTTCCATAGAATGTTATCTATTTCCTATGGGGAATATGTCTCCTTCCTAGAATTCCTTTCTGCAAAGGCAAGTGACAGACTGAGCAGAAGTTTGAGCTGATTTTTCATTTTCCTGAAAAGGGAATTTCCTCTACCCAGCCTGAGTCCATGGCTCCCTGTGGATTCCTTACATGGTAGACTAAATGTCCATACTACAGACAAGTGAGACTCAAGCTCCATTTGACAACTACCATGTGAAGCTGGTGAGAGGTAAAGCATGCACTGTGTAGCTGCTCATAGCTTAGTTCTAAATCTCCAGACATTTCCCGGCTGATAGAGGTGGGTAAGAGGAAGGTGGCAGACTCTCATCTGGAGGCTGCCACTTTCTCCTTTGTCACTTCATGTAAGTTACTTGAAATGGAAGGAGTATATAAAGGTAGGGAAGAAAAGGGGGGGGGGAAGTAGCTTGAATTCTGTTTCGACACCCTGAACCCTTTATCATACACACATCTATGTAGTCATAATAAGTGAAATGGGGAAAACAAATCCTAGCCATGACAGTAGCTATCAAAATACATTAAATGATAAAGATAAGGCAGAAGCAGATTAAGTTCTTTGAAATACAGTTAGTTCAAAAAACACTTAATACCCACATGAGTAAAAATCATAGTAAATTGTAGAGGGGATTTCTAAGCTACTCTCTGTGGCTTATTTAGTTGAGTTAGCTCTCTCTCACACTGGATTAAACTTCCTTATCCCTGCCAATATCCTTGAGTTGAAAGGGTTGGAAGAATAGAACAGCCTGGGTGAAATCCAATCATCTATAAAAGTTCTGGGTTCCTGTGAACTCTTGTGGTGACCTCCGTTTTGTGTTTATTTTCCCTAGTATGTTGTCAGGTCATCTATGTCTTAATTAGCTACATGCAAATTAAAACTCCAAATAGGAAAGTCACAGTTGTAATAGAGTACATGAAATTCTCCCTCCACACTTCATATTCACATATTTGTCATGACCATCACTGAAGTAATACTGCTTCTTTGGAGCAGAGAAGGAAATAAATGCACAAAGAGTCTGGCCAAGGTTGACAAAAATAAACAAATTGTTTGGGGCAATGATACAAATTGCATCAATCAAAATGAGGGGAATGAAGTATGATTTCCTGAAATATTTGGTTTTTTTTTACATTGTCACAAAGCATATGGAACTCTGAATATTTCACAGCTATGTAGCTGATTTCATGAACTAATTTTATGATTTTATCTTACTGACATAACGGAAAATTGTTTCTTAATTTTATTTTAAAGGATTTGCATAATGTTTTATAAATAATCTCTTTCAGGATGAATAGAAATTTTGCTTGATCTTATATATTTGAGATAAAAGTCTGAGGCAGAATTCTAAAGTGGATTTAAGGATTTCCAACAAATGCAACCTACACTTATTCAATTTGTCAGGAGACATGTTAAAAAACAAATTTATGAGACTCATAAATCTTGGAAGAGATCAGAAAAACTGCAGAGATGCCTTCAGACCCCATGTCAAGCTAAATTTTATATCTGGGCACCCCAGAACCAGGCAAGTAGGTCCACCACCTACCCAAACAGAGCCGCGGCAACAGAAAACCTCCCAAACCCAATCGCTGCCATGCTCAAGGTGGATCTCCACAGACTCTGAATGAGCCTCATGCACAAGTGAATCTTATCAAAAAATAAAACTCTATTGATCATTTTTAGCAAATTATTTGTAATCAATACAAAATAAATTATTCAGAGCCTGCGATTGGGGTAGGCTTGGGTGGTGTTTGGGTAAATTTTAAATAATGATGGTGGGAAGGTGTGATGGTGGTGGGATTGGTGTTGAAATATTGAGTAATAAATTATTGTGAGCAACATTATAAAAATAAAATTAAATTAAAAAAATGAATTTATGTTTTTCTTTAAATTAGTAACTTATTTAAAAGAAAAGAATAGCATATATTATAGTTCTAATCACCAAGGCAATAAGATCTGTCATTATCTCTATTTTGTAATATTTTCAAATGGTACAAGTCAATACTACTATATACCAGAAAACTAGAGACAAGTATCAGAAGGATTAACAGAATAATTTCTATATACATATAATATGATAGATGTCAATAAAAGAACTCTAAAGTAAAAAATATCAATGATAAAAGTTCATGATATAGTTTTATATGCCAGTCATAACTAACATTAAATTATTTAATGGACATGATTACTATATAATATAATAATAATTTAAAGGTCATTAAAAATGTTAAAAAATCATACATTTTCTGAATGAGTCGAGGAAAGAAAAAATAAACTGCTTTTAAGAATCATAAAAAAAAAAAGGCCAGAACAATAATACTGTGTTACTGTGCTTTCCTTAAAAGTGGCCGACCATGGATGTGGGTAAAAAAGGGACACTCTTTCACTGTTGGTGGGAATGCTCACTGGTCCAACCTTTTTGGAAAACAATATGGACATTCCTTCAAAAACTAGGTATTGAGCTCCCATATAACCCCGCAATACCACTTCTGGGAATATATCCCAAGGGTGCAAAAAAGCACAGTATAAATGACATCTACACCTGTATATTCATTGCAGCACTGTTCACAATAGCCAGCATCTGAAAACAGCACGATTGCCTAAGAACAGATGACTAGTTAAAGAAACTCTGGTACATCTACACAGTGGAATACTATGCAGCTGTTAGATAAGGTCATGAAATTTTCTTATAAGTGGATGGACATGGAGAGTATTATGCTAAGTGAAATGAGTCAGGACAGAAATAAAATGACCACTCATTTGTGGAATATAAAATAATATAATATGAGACTGACACCCAAGAACAGTAGATATAAGGACCAAGAATATTGCCCCATAGTTGGAAGCCTGTCTCAAGAGCTGGGGGAGAAGGCAACTGGAATAGAGAAGGGATCACTAAGACAATGATGGTTGGAGGAATCTTTTGGGATGGGAGATGTGTGCTGAAAGTAGATAAAGGAGCAAATGTGATACCTCTTAGCATCTGTATTGCAAATCATAATGCCCAAAAGTAGAGAGAAAGTATGAGGGAAATTGTAGGTCATGGAGGCAGGGGGAGGGTTGAAAATGGGGGGTGTATTGGGGACATTGATGGTGGAGAATGTGCACTGGTGGAGGGATGGGTGTTTGATCTTGTATGATTAAAACTCAAACATGAAAGCTTTATAACTGTATCTCACGGCAATTTAAGAAAAAAAAGACAACTCTGCAGGGTATCTACCTCTAGATCCATTTTTCATTGAATAATGTTAAAAAAAAAGTGGCCAACTAGGGTTTAATCCCAGTCACCAAATATTGTAACCTAAGACCTGGTAGGAGTAATCACTGAGAGAATTTAGATTATTAATTAATATTTACTGAAATTCCCTGTTCTTTTTAAGTTAAAATATGCCATAGGGTGTCACTACCTATGTTATGAGATAGAATTCTCATCCGTATTTTTTTATTATTATTCTGACACTGTTATACACAGACTTGTACTCAGAACTTATTCTGTTTCATATTCTATCTGTCGACTTCTTAACCACTCTAAGTCCTAAGTATAGAAAAGAAAAACTTACTGAAATGCCTATTTCATTTCTTTCAGAGTTGTTATCAAACATATTTTCTAGTACTTTGACTTTAAACTCAATTGTAAATGACCTTAGTGATGGGACTTCTGCTATTTCCATTAGGAGGGCTATTTGCCACCGTCACCTGGTTTCTGTACATCAGCCAATTTGTACTCTATTCACTGTTTCATCAAGAATGTGTACCTTCCAGCCATACATATCACTCTTTCATATGGTACTATATATATATATATATATATATATTTAAAATTCCATCCCCATTACTTGTAATCTTTTGACCTTTCAACTTTCATTGTCACCTTCAGAGAAAACTGTATCCCCTTCTGTGGAGTAAAAGACTGATAAAAAATGCCCCTATGTTACTAAGCCAATATGGTCAGACTTTTTTACATTGAAAGTATTTGAAGCTAAAATGTTATCATAAATGTCATGTATTCTATTTCTCTATACTGTCAGAAAGTTCACAAATTCTATATGAATGTAGAATTCAAACTAAATTGGAAGAGTTTAGAAAATAGTCTATCTTTTCACTATCACTGTCATTGTCATCCTGTTGCTCATCAATTTTCTCAAGCAGGCACCAGTAATGTCTCCTATGTGAGACTTGTTGTTACTGTTTTTGGCATATTGAATATGCCACGGGTAGCTTGCCAGGCTCTGCTTAAAGGGTGAGATACTCTTAACTTGCTGGGCTCTCAGAGAGGGGCAGAGGAATCAAACCTGGGTTGACCATGTTCAAGGCAAACGCCCTACCCACTGTGCTAAAGCTTTTTACTATAGAAGTTCCATCAGTGCAATGTTTCACTTAAATATCTACCCCGCCATTATCAAAGAGCTGACAAAATTTAGTCATCTTCCCAAATATTGTGATCTAAAACCCAGGCATTTTCATGCCTTTTTATAGAGAATTCAGACAACATGGGTTTTTTTTTTGCTTCCTTAACTTACATATATTCCCCATTTTACTCTAAGATCCATTTACAGGATTAGAGTGCTTTAAAAATTGTGCAATGCTAGAGATAAGAGAAAATATAGAGTAAGCATAAAATTGGGTGGAAAGAAGATATTAATTTATGGAGTTAAACATTTAGCATTGCCATTTTAATTTTTCATGTTTTAAAGATACCACAGATGAATCAATTTGTCTATTTAAATTTTCTCATCCATACTTTTTATATTGTTTATTTTATATTAATTATATGAATAATTTAGGATAAATTGACTCTGAAATGAAGTCTTCCATTTTCCTTTTTCCAATAATTTGTATTAAGAAGTCCTTTGAAATCAAGTTAATTCTCCATGACATGAAAAGGTGGGAACAGTATTAACTCAAATACATTTCTTTTTAGATATTTAATATTATGTGTCTAAGTACAGCAGTGATTAAAGTCACTTTTCATATGGTAACTCTAATATTTCACTTTTCATATGGTAACTCTAATATTTGTAAAGTGGTCACATGTTTCCCTTCCCTAGCTCTAAGAAGAAATATCTGTATACGTGTACATCCACAAAGAATCTGAATGATGCATGCATACAGAGCCATTTTTGTTTTTCCAGATATTTTCTCTGGTATCTAAAGTTACTATTTTAAGTATTAATGTTGTCAATAATGATTAGGAGAACAGGGGGCCATATCAGCTTATCACCTGACCTGTCCCTGTTTTCTGACCCCTCTTTCCAACAAAATTGGAAACTTGGTTTTATCTCTTTGTCTCTTGACCAACTTGGATTTCTTCTAGTATGAATGCTGCAGAATAGGCAATGTTACAAATAAATGATTCCTAAAACTCAATCAACCAATTACTCTGCAATTATCCCCAATAACTACCACATGCTCAAAACAATAAATGAAAATTATGAGCAGAAAGGAAAGGTGTGACACTTAACCAAAGATTCAAGTGGAATTCCTAAATATACTTGAACCATGGAGCATATGAATAAAACTGCATTGGTTATTATATGTTTGTAATGTAAATTTAAAATGATTTAAAAAATTGGAGAATAGCAAGACTAAAAAGAGCCCATCATAACTTAATAGATGGGTCTTTATGTGTAATTATAAGTATATATTGAATAGGATAGGAAGAACAATAGTGAAAACTACTAGCAAGAATATTAAAAGAAAAAGAAAAAGCATCTGTGTAAAAATGTGAGAAGTATATGTTTTTAATATTAAGTAAGAATGAATGTTTTAATACTGACACACTTCCAAACTTTCCCTGCAGCCTTGTTTTCATATTGTTTAAGATTGCATTCTATTTTGACTGCTCTAGATTGGGTGAGAAAATAATGATCACATTGCCTGCACCCTATTTACTTATTTTTAACCTTCTTTGTTTCTATAAGCTACCCCAACTTGTTTATCCTAGCTCTGGTATAAATTCTGTCAGGTGAAATTAAACTGCATACAGAGTAATACCTACAACTCTTCTCTTGTATTTAAATCCCTCAATCATATAGCTCTAACTTAGATTTCCAAAAATATCTCACTCTTTTTACTACATGTTTTTATGATTGTAGCCCCATCTGACAAAAAATATATATATGGGCCACTTCTAATGGTGCAGGATGTACTCCTGGCTCTGAGTTCAGGGATAACTCCTGGTATGCTGGGAGGCTAGTGTAAAGTGCCAGACATGAAACATAGACAAGCACCCAGCTTGCAGTGCTATAACCCGGGTCCCAAGACTCTGTTTCAATTAGAATATACTTATTCTAATGCCTTTGACTAGAACTATTGTACTTTTCAAAATATTTCCAGAATCTGTATATCTGCTTTGGTTTTATCTACTCTATATGTTAGATATTCCTATCACTGTATCACTGTCATCCTGTTGCTCATCGATTTGCTGTAGCGGGCACCTGTAACGTCTACAATTATTCTCAATAGCTTAACTGTTAAGGATAATCTAAACAACAATAGCACGTTGTTACTGCTTTTGGATATTCCTATATGGAAAAAATAGTCATTTTAAATATCCTTGCAGTTAATTTGTCATATTTCTTTTGTCTTTTGAACATATAAACTCCACTCTATCTAATCCTGTGTATTTTCTATGTTCCCTCTGGGTTAACATAAGAACAATATGCTACAAATATCCTAGGATGGCTCATTTAGTCATTATCCAACAAAGAATGTTAACTAAGTTGAATAAATTTGATATATTACATAAGAAAAAAATCTCATGAGCTGTGGGATCCATTTGTGTGCAAAATGAAAATGCAAGGTAAATTGTTAGTTTTAGAGAAATACTTTTCTAATCACAAGTGAACATCCACTAAAGTATATTATCTAATGGTTTCCTTCACAGACCAAAAAGGAATCACGTTCTTTTTTTTTTTGAATTTTATTTTTATTATTTTCCATAAGAAGCAATCTTTCTTAAAATTTATTATTTGAAAAATATTTTTCTATTTTTTATTAATTAGTGAGTTACCATGAGGGTACAGTAACATATTTACACATTTTCATACTCGAGTTTCCCTCATACAATGTTCGAGCACCCCTTCCTCCACCAGTGTCCATTCTCCACCACCAGTGAACCCAGTATCCCTCCCACCTCCCAATCCCATCCCCCCTCTCTCCGCCCTCCCCCCTGCCTCTGTGGCAGGGCATTCCCTTTTGTTCTCTCTCTCTCATTTTGGGTGTTGTGGTCCACAATAGGGGTATTGAGTGGCCATCGTGTTCAATCTATAGTATATTTTCAGCACGCATCTCCCCTCCCGAGTGGGTCCTCCAACCAGAGCTTACTTTAAGTTCCCTTCTCTATCTGAACTGCCTTTTCCCCAGCATGTGAGGCCAGCTTCCAAGCCATGGAGCCAACCTCCTGGTACTTATTTCTACTATTCTTGGGTGTTAATCTCCTACTCTATTATTTTATATTCCACAGATGAGCGCAATCTTCCTATGTCTGTCTCTCTCTTTCTGACTCATTTCACTTAGCATGATACTTTCAATGTTGATCCACTTATATGCAAAATTCATTACTTCATCTTTTCTAACAGCTGCATAGTATTCCATTGTGTAGATGTACCAGAGTTTCTTTAACCAGTCATCTATTCTCGGGTACTCAGGTTTTTTTCCAGGTTCTGGCTATTGAAAACAGTGCTGCAATGAACACATAAGTGCAGATATCATTTCGACTATACTTTTTTGCTTCTCCAGGATATATTCCCAGAAGTGGTATTGCTTGGTCGAATGGGAGCTCAATTTGTACTTTTTTGAGCAGCGTCCATATTGTTTTCCAGAAGGGCTGAACAAGTCGGCATTCCTACCAACAGTGAAGAAGGGTCCCTTTCTCCCCACATCTCCTCCAACAGCGGTTGCTTTTGTTCTTTTGGATGTGTGCCATTCTCTGTTGTGTGAGGTGGTATCTCATGGTTGTTTTGATCTGCATCTCCCTGATGATTAGTGATGCAGAGCATTTTTTCATGTGCCTTTTGGCCATTCATATCTCTTCTTTGAAGAAGTTTCTGTTCATTTCTTCGCCCCATTTTCTGATTGGGTTGGATGTTTTCTATTGAAGCCAACAGTATCTTCAAAGATGGCACACAACTGATCAACCAAATGGAAACAGAGATAAACAAATGGGACTATATTAAACTAAGAAGCTTCTGCACCGCAAAAGATACAGTGACCAGGATACAAAGACAACCTACAGAATGGGAAAGGATATTCACCCAATACCCCTCTGATAAGGGGTTAATATCAAGGGCATATAAAGCACGGTTGAACTCTACAAAAAGGAATCACTTTCACTGTCATCCCGCTGCTCATTGATTTGTTCGAGAGGGCACCATTAACGTCTCTCATTGTGAGACTTGTTGTTACTGTTTTTGGCATATCAGATATGCCACGAGTAGCTTGCCAGGCTCTGCTGTGTGGGCACGATACTCTCGGTAGCTTGTCAGGCTCTCTGAGAGGGGCGGAGAATTCGAACACAGGTCAACCGCATGAAAGGCTAATGCCCTATCGCTGTGCTATCGCTCCAGCCCGCCAAAAAGGAATAGAACTATTTTATTGTCTAACAGATTAAAATAAAACTGAACTTCAGAGATGTTAAATGCTTTGTTGTAACTACACAATTCTGATATTCTAAAAGTGAAAAACAAAAATTTTCTTAGGTAAGGGACTGAGAATGTGGCTCAGTGGTAAAGCACATGCCTTTATATTCATAGAAGCTAGATTCAATCCCTGACACTAAAAATATAAAAATTAAAAAATAATTTTCAATGCAGCCATTTAGAAAAATGTGAGGTTAGGTTGTTCAGAGATAGAGCACTTCCCTTGCATATGTGTATCCCTGCCCTTGTTCTTCAACACTGCAATAAATACATGAGTTCAAACAAATAAACAAATATAAAATTGCACATTATATCATAATAGGGAATTCATATAAAATTCAATAACTCAAATATTTCTATTTCTCCATGGTTTTTATAACCTTGTGATTCAGATCCATGCATTTACAGATATTTATTAATTGTCTATCAAATACCACCTTCATGAATGTTTGTGCCAAAGTTCAACATAAAATTTCTCATTACTTAGAAGGGCAGAACAAAGTTTTGCAAGGCTATAGTATTCCAGAGACAACTTAAGCCTCCAAAAATTTATCCATTTTCTCTCCTAAACTGACCTATGAACATTTGCTACCACATTTAGCATAGTCTTGGCTTGTCTAAAAATCTATCTAATGGATTTAGGTCATATCAGTACAGTGGCTGGATTTGACTGAAAGAGAAGTAATCAATAAATAAAAATGTAATGTAACGCTTAAAAATGTTTACTGAACTCTCAATATCAACCAGATATAATATCTGTATGCTGGGCATATCACAGTTGCCGTGTCTTTTCTGACATAATAGATACTGATGTGCCCTTTAGGGTCAGGATCTTTCTTCACCTTAAACAAATTGCTTATTCAAATGGCCTACAGTACTCTCAGCTGCTGAGTAAGATTCTCAGGCTGCTCTCTGATAGAAAATTTGGCAGAAGTGATTAGTCTGATGTACCTTTCTTCCACAGTTTGATCTTTTTCCAGATGGAAATTGTGTTAAAAATTCTTGATTTTTGAGAATTGAAAATGACTATAGCATGGATCTTTAATTGTGTAAGCATAAATAAAATGACTTTATGATTTTATTTATTTGGTCCATGTTTTTATCTTGAGACGAATGTATAACCCCCATACATCCACACCCAGAAAATTTACTAAGTTATTGGTAGGAGTGAGCAAGTAAATAAAATATGGAATAGATATGACCATGAGGCTAAGATATAGTATATGAGTATTTCCAAGTAGAATTAGTAAATAGGTGTGTAAACTAATGACTTTTGGATTAAATAGGTATGTAAACTAATGACTTCTTAACTTCTTAACAACAGTTAAGAACTTAAGGTTTCTATTGAAATATATACATGATTCAAAAGAACCCACGTTGATACCTGAGAAACACTAAAGAAATAAAGTGATATCTGACACTGAACTTGAGTCACAGTCACTGTCATCCCATTGCTTATCAATTTGCTTGAGCGGGCACCAGTAATGTCTCCATTGTGAGATTTGTTGTTACTGTTTTTGACATATTGAATATGCCATCGATAGCTTGCCAGGCTCAGCCGTGAGGGCGAGGTACTCTCAGTAGCTTGCCGGGCTCTCCGAGAGGGACAGAGGAATTGAGCCCCGACCCCCTACCCCCACCCCGCCACGTGCAAGGCAAATGCCCTACCCGCTGTGTTATCACTCCAGCCCGAAATTGAGTCAATAAAAATAAAATAGATTGGGATCTTTAAGGTGGCTTAAAGGCCAAATTGTAGTCCTGGCTCTGGATTAATTTCTAGTTCTAGATGCGTCACGATGTCTGGTATTGGACCATTGATTTATCAGTCATCAAAATGAGTAACTCCTGTGCACCCAAGCATGATTGCTGGTGACACCAATTAAAACATCAAGAAGAAAGCAAACATAATCTTATGCTATGACAGTTCATAAATGCAGTCTATGGATTATGTATGAAGTCTAACATGTAAAGAAAGAAAAAAAACAAACTGAAAAGAGATGAAAAAGGAATTTGTCAGAGTATGGCTGAATGCAGACTAATTACAAATATGGTGGCTCATAGAAAAGCTTAATTTAAGTGGCCCAGTCAGATGCTACCTATTATTGATCACTCTGTTAATCAACCTTGCTAAGCAGGAAAAATGAAAGAGAAATTGACAAGTTTAAGTGTTCTTTCTGCAAAAAAAATAATCAGTATTGTATATCCAGACTGATTACTGCAATATAGAATAGAGCAGATTCAAACACTGAGCTGAAAACATAATTATTTTCAATTATTGAATGTCTGTGATTTGTCAAGCTGTCTTATGAAATTTCTTGTGAAGGGTTGCAAAGTATTTATTACATTATTATACAGGCAAGGAAACCAAATGTCCATGTAACTCATACAAAGTCATACATTCAGTGATTTAGAGAGATAAGATTAAAAGTATTATCTGTTGGCAAAGATAACATTGCCTAAATATTTCAAGATGCTCCTCCTCCAATAAAAATCTTGGTTAAATGATTAGCAATCATTTTCTGAAGTTAAGAAATAAAAATGCAGAACATAAAAATCTGAGGAAATGAGGCTGGAGATGAGAAAAAAATAGATGCTTACATTCATTTGGAAGTTTCCAATACAGCAAGTTTAACTTCTCCAAAGACAATAATAAGAGATAGCCAAACATTTTGAAAAGCTGTGATGCTAATGATACATTGGGTTTCTGAAGTAATACTATGAAACCATTACTCTGAAATACCTAAAAACATCACATTCTCAACAAATTTACCCGGAAATATGTTCACAAACACTCAAAGAAATGGAAATTCTTTTTCCATTACAATGAAATGTTTGACTATTCATCATTTCTAGACTATTTAGTATTCTTTGAGAATTATGCACATGTTTTATTCTCTTGAATAAATTTCAATGAAATATGCATAATTTGAATAGCATGCTATCTGATCTGAAAATAAATATGCTTGGCAGGAGACTACCTGGAATCTTGATGCCAATTGTGCTTTCAATTCATGATTCTAGCATTACTGAAATTTTTATCATGCTTGCATACAAGTTAGTTGTCCTAAATGTACAGTTTAAATATGTTTTTTGGGTCTTCTATTTGTGTTAGAGTAGATAGTCTTTAAAAAATCTAAAAGATGGCTAAAATTAACCCTAAAGGAACACAATTTAATAGTTAAAGAAAGTTCAATTTTTCAAAGAGAAATGTTTTCAAAGGTAAAAACACATAAAAAGTGAAAACATAATTTTCTAATGTTCTACATAAGCAGTTGCCAGAAAAATGTTAGGATTTAAATCTGGGAGAAGAGCAGTGTATGGAAATCACAGAAATGACAGCAAGATTCTAGCATACTCTACTTTATGTTAGTTCAACTTTAAGAAAGTCATGTCATTTCCTTAATGAGTTTAGAGATTTAGCAATTACAGCTTCCAAATTTCTGTAACCTTAACCACAGTGGATTAGTCATGGGCTCAGTTTCCACCATCAGAGCCAAGAGAATAGACCCAATACTGCCAAGGACAGAAGACAAGTGCAATTAAGCAAAACTTCCCTGGCTCTGATAGCTTCTAAATAATATATCAATGTAACTTATGTACACATTTAATTGGTCAAAATAAATCCTAACTTTTTGTACATACCACAAATACAGAGAGTCTCCTGCCCCTGAGCCTGGCTGTCTTCCCCAGGCCCCTTGGAAGAGGTGGGATCCAGCTTCCCTCCCCACCCCGAGCAGAGCTCCTGCAGCTGAAGATCTCCGGAGTCTTAGCCACAGCCATGCTCAAGGCCCCTCTCCACATGTTCGGACAAGCCTCACACATGAAGGTACCGGCAGAGGAATCCAGGTGTGTGGGACCCGGGGCTGAGACCTCCAAGCCTGCTTGGATTGGAACTGGGCCTCTTCCTCCCAGATTTCCCATTTTCCAGTAGCTAGGCAGCCACACCCAGGGACTGCCCCCAGCACCGTGTAATCCCAACGACGGCAAACATCCAGAGACTTAAAACCAAGCTCCCGGAAGACATCTATAAGACATCCAATAGGGCATCTTATAGCCTACTTCTCCCTCTGGGAGAACCTGGCAAGTTACCAAGAGTTTCCTGCCCACATAAGAGAGCCTCTCAAACTCACCATGGTGTACTCATATGCCAAAACCAGTAACAATGCTGGGTCTCATTCTCCCGACCCTGAAAGAGCCTCAGTGCAGCATCGTTGGGAAGGATGAGTAAAGAGAAGCTTCTATAATCTCAGAGCTAGGAAGAATAGAGATGTTACTGAGACTGCTCAAGAAATTCGATGATCAACTGGATGATGATGATGAATGATGGTGATGCCACAAATACACAAGGACAGTAGGAACAAGGGCCAGAAGACTAGCACACGGTAGGCAGCTTACCACAAGCCGTGCTGGGAGAGGGCAGGTAGGATAGAGAAGGTTCCAGGATGACAATGATAGCTGGAAATGATCACTCTGAACACTCTGAGTGCTAAAAGTCAGTAAGGGGACAAACATAATAACCTTTCAACAGTGTACTGTGAAACTTCTCTCTCTGTCTCTCAGAAGGAGAGAGAGAGAGAAAGAGAAAGAGAGAGGGAGAGGAAAAGTGCCTGCCATAGAGGCAGTTTGAGGGGAGGAGTGAGGGAGGAAAACTGGGGACATTGGTGGTGGGAGATGTAGACTGGTGAAGGAACGGAAGATGGAATGTTGTATGAATGAAACCCAATCCTGAACAACTTTGTGTATCTCATGGTGATTCCGTTTAAAAATAAATAAATAAATAATACACAAATAAATAAATACAATCATATGATTCTGTGGGCAGAGTCTCTTGCCCCCGCGCATGGCTGTCTTCACTGGGGCCCCCAGGAGGGGGCAGGTTGAGATTCCCTCCTTGCCCCGAGCAGAGCCCCAGCAGTTATAGACCTCCAGAACCATGCCCAAGGCCACTCTCCACACATTCAGACAAGCCTCACACATGAAGGAAATGGCAGAGGAACCCAGGTGTCTGGGACTCAGGGTTGAGATCTCCAAGTTTGCTCGGATAGGGAAGGGGCCTCTTCTGCCCAGACCCCCGTTTCCAGTAACTTGGCAGTCACACCCACAAACTGCCCCTGGTGGCATGTAATCCCATCAACGGCTAAGATCCAGAGACTAAACAAAGCTCCTAGAAGAGAGTGACACAGAATCTTGCATGGCAGAGCCTGGCAAGCTGCCCATGGCATATTTGATATGCCAAAAACATGCAATCAAAGTAAGGTGAAAGTAAAGTGAAATTTATCAGCTACACAGGCGAGGAGGGGAGCTGGGTGGGTGGGGGGGGGGAGGTATACTGTGATTCTTGGTGGTGGAATATGTACACTGGTGAAGGGATGGGTGTTCGAGCATTGTATAACTGAGACTTAAACCCGAAGCTTTGTCACTATCCACATGGCGATTCAATAATAATTAATTAATTAATTAAAAACAGTACCAATAATGGGCCTCACTCCCCTGATCCTGAAAGTGTCAGGGACGAATGGAGATGTTACTAGCACTTGCTCGAGCAAATCAATGAGTGATGGGACAACAGTGATACAGTGATGATCTCGTCTCCCTTTACATTTGTGGGGGAACTAGTATGTTAGTGGAGCAGGAGCTTGTAATTGAGAAGAGTCCTGCTCATGCAAGAGTTATAATATTTACAATTACAATAATTATACATTTGTTAGAAACCATATTATTATCTACTGGAATTTCAGTTTTGAAAGTTATGGGGCCATGTTCAAATGGAGCATTCAAATGGAGCCCTAGCACAGCTAGTATCATTGCCAGAAAGCAGAGTTATCTCCTAGGGAACTTTCAAAGAAAGTGTCCTTTCAATTGAACTTCTAAACCCAGAAAGATAGCACATATCAACCAAAAGAACTGATTGGGTTACGTGACCTAACTAACGCATCTGTGAGCTAATGTACCAGTACAGACAACCCAGTTACAAATACCGGGACAAACTCCACTTTCATAAGAGAGAAGGATGTGTGTTCTAAAACAGGGAGGCATGGTGTCAGAGCATTCATTGTGTCCATATAATATATGGGACATCAAGAAAGAGCAGCTCAATGTGCTGGAGTTTGAAGTAAAAGGTTTGAGCCACTATGGCTCCTCACACCTGTAGCATTGTAGCACTGTCCACTGTCGTCCCATTGTTCATCGATTTGCTCGAGCGCGCATTGTGAGACTTGTTATTACTGTTTTTGGCATATCGAATATGCCATGGGTAGCTTGCCAGGCTCTGCAATACGAGTGGGATACTCTCGGTAGCTTGCTGAGCTCTCCGAGAGGGATGGGGAATCATACACAGGTTGGCCACGTGCAAGGCAAAAGCCCTACCCTCTGTGCTATTGCTCCAGTCCTCACATCATTCTTAATATATATTAGAAATCATGATGATAATTAAAATCTTACTTTTCTAAGTTGAATGCATTTACACTGATTCACCATCAATCTTGTTTGCAAAAAGCAAACTGGTGTGTTGTATATACTGTATGAGTTAATGTGCCTGACTTACGTGGGACCAATCCAGGTTTGATTCTCAAAACAGCATACGGTACCCCAAGGCCTCAAAGAAGCAAACCTCTGGGCATAGGCATAAGCCCTGAGCACCACTGATTGAGGACTCAAAACCCAAATAATGGTAATAATAATATTAACAACAAAATAAAATAAACTGCTGGGCAAGAATCACTTTCTTCAAGATGCTCAGAGATTTTAAATCATAGGCTCATTTGATTAAATAATACACACTATACCTACAGAAAGCGAAGGACTGAGAAGTCCATTTTGGTAAGACAAAGAAGAAAGGTAATCCTATGATTCAATAGCAATGTATCAAGGTGTGATCTCATTGCATCATTTACAATGAATGTTAGAAAAAAATTGCATAACATGAAATTTAATTTTGCTTTCTTAAGTTTTCTTTCTAACCGGTTAAAACTAGAAACACATATTTAAATAGAAAGAATTTTTCCCCAGCAATCTGAAATTGAGATTATCAGAGAGAAAAACAAAAATTAACAAATAAAACAAAATCACTTGGTGGTTGTAACTTCACATCTTCCTCCTTCATTTTTCATGAAATATCAAAATCCAGAGAGGTTGGATAACAATTTAAAAATAACTTATTTTTCAGGTTCTTTAAACAATTATTCAAATGGATTAGAAGACCATTCATGGTTTTGAAAATCCAATAAAACATATATTAGAACTTTATATGCCCCCAAAACATCTAATCCAAATGAATTACTTAAAATTTAAGAAGTGATGCAGGTTTTTAAAAGTTTTTACCCAATATTTTTTACCCAATTTTTTATAAGTATCTATTATAAGTATTTATTGTTTTAGCTTAAAGCTACTTTGATAATATTCAATTATTATAATTATTCTCTCCATTACCTAGAATCCCATCTTACTTTTTATTATGACACATAACACATTCTGCTTTTCACTGTATCTCAACCTATTCTTTTGGGAACCCCCCCAGGGCAGGAACCATGTTTTATTGATCTTTAAATTCCATCATTTACAATTCTGCAATTCCTTAATTTGAAATAAATTTTCATTGTTCTTTCAATATATGACTTACCTCTAAGATACCTGCCATTACACGAATTATATTGGGTAGTTTTGAAATTAGCTGAATTTCCACTACAACAGACTTGCAATGCTTAGGCAACACATCAGTTTCAAAATTTCAGAATACTAGTTAAACTTCAGGCATCGAGGAATGTTAACAACTGCTCATGCTGTCTGCTGTCAACTATCTACTCAGAGTTAGTGCTTGTATGCTGGCACAAGCATAGAGACACTCTGACCCATTCCCCGAATATTAAAGATGGAGGAGTAGGTCTAGAACAAAGCTGGGTTCACTTGCTTTGGAATTCAGGGAAGTTTGGAAAACACTTAGGGATCTGACACAGTTTTTAACCAGTGCTGTTTTCCTTTGATAACACAAATCATATTTAAGACCATCCAATAAATAAGGAAAAACACTGGACACATAAATTTAACTCAAATACTGTAGCAGTAGAAAATCCAAATAAGTTTCTAAAGAATCATAAGAAATTTGTACACTCCAGGTGGTTTTTCTTTCCTTTTCTTCTTTCTTTCCATATTTCCTTCTTTTCCTCCTTCCTTCCTTCCTTCCTTCCTTCCTTCCTTCCTCTCTCCCTCCCTTCCTCCCTTTTTCTTCCTTCCTTTCTTTCTTCCTTCCTTCCTTCCTTCCTTCTTTTCTTTCTTTCTTTCTTTCTTTCTTTCTTTCTTTCTTTCTTTCTTTCTTTCTTTCTTTCTTTCTTTCTTTCTTTCTTTCTTTCTTTCTTTCTTTCTTTCCTTCTTTCTTTCCTTCTTTCTCTCTTTCTCTCTTTCTCTCTTTCTCTTTCTCTTTTTTTTCTCTCTCTCTCTTTTTCTCTCTTTCTCTTTCTTTCTTTCTCTCTCTCTTTCTCTCTTTCTCTCTCTCTCTTTCTCTTATTTCTCTCTCTTTCTCTCTCTTTTTCTCTCTTTCTTTCTCTCTTTCTCTCTCTCTTTCTCTCTCTCTTTCTCTCTTTCTTTCATTCTTTCTTTCTCTCTCTCTTTTTCTTTCTTTCTTTCTTTCTTTCTTTCTTTCTTTCTTTCTTTCTTTCTTTCTTTCTTTCTTTCTTTCTTTCTTTCTTTCTCTCTCTCTCTCTCTCTCTCTCTTTCTCTCTCTCTTTCTTTCTTTCTTTCTTTCTTTCTTTCTTTCTTTCTTTCTTTCTTTCTTTCTTTCTTTCTTTCTTTCTTTCTTTCTTTCTTTCTTTCTTTCTTTCTTTCTTTCTTTCTGTCTAGGACTGCCATAGGCATTGAGAGGTTTTTACAAACAAACACACAACTTATAAATGTTCTATAGAGTTCAGGAAACTTGCTTTTAGCATTTGTGAACTTTTATGTTTGGTAATTCATACATCTGTTTTAAAAATACTAATTAAGAATTTGGAACATGTGTGCAGACCTGAGGCTTCATAAGCTGAGTCACTTCTCAAGTGGTCCTACATTCTAGTGATTTCAGTTACAACATCAACAAATAAAATGCACATTCTCAGGAGAGAAAAATAGTTATGAAGAATGGGATTTAGAAAGGGGGGGCAGGAGATGAAATTCAAAGATAGCATTCCTGCTTAAAAGGTATAAATTAGAAATATAAAAGAAATGAGGAATACAATTTGGTATTCTAAAAAAATGTTTTATAGATGTGGCTTCATAATCATTACAAAATTGTGCTAAATCATAAAATATGCCAGTTGGAAATCTTAAATATTATTATTCAAACTGTATATCTTATTAGACTTCAGATTAGGTTCTATAAAATAAATTTAAACAAATAATAAGTCTACACAAAAAGTAAAATGAAAACTGAGTAGACAGTTCTTACTGTCAGTGATGTTAAAGGAAAATTGATAAAATTGATTTTGAATATATCAAGTACCTTGATACATTTCAGTCATTAAATCTTCTAAAAGTCCATGTAAATTATTTAGAAAAAAAGATTTTTTCTCCACACCCAGCAATGTTTAATTGGCCTTTGAAATTTAGTACATCAAAAATAAATCTCACAATGAACCAGCTTCCTTATCAGCTGCAGAAATCCTACCATAGTGTTACTTATTTTCTTTACAGCAAATTTATTATAATCTTTAGAAAAATATCTGCCCACCATTCATGACATGACTAATATTTATATTTTTCAGTAGTAGAAAAAGCAATTATCATGACATCTGTGTTTTTTCTGTATTTTAAATGTTGCTATATTCAATAGGGGTAAAATACTTCTAACTCATTTTTTGCACAATATAATTCAAATGAAGTTAAAGTGTCTACCCTATCTCCTTCTGGTTAAACATGAAAAATCTCTGTAGTTGTTTAGCAATCATTAAGCAGACTTGATTTCTCACATAATTAAAGGGGAAGAAAATCTATAAGTTATGTTATCAATGTAGTCTTCAAATATTATATGCATTTGATGAAATGAAAGGGTTGAATAGTGTTTGCAAATAAATTGCCCAGGTAATGTTCCCCCAAATTCATAGGGTTAAGTCTTAACTCCCTGGCAACTTAGAATGTAAACCAGATTTACAGACAGGACCTTAAAAGAGATAAAATAAAATGAGGTCACATATGGGTTGGCCCTAGTTCAATCTGATTTTTCTTATAAGAAGAGGCAATTGCGACAAAGAATATACAAGAAAAAAAAACAGACTAAATGAAGTTAACCACCTGAAAATTAAGGAAAAAGGCTTCTGGAGAAGTCATCCCTGTCAGCACAATCTAGGTATTGTACCTTTAGCCCTTAATATTATGACGACAGGGCTATGGATCATAATATAAGTACATAATATATGTACGCTGATAGTTAGAAAGTTAATTGATGCATTCACTATGAAAAACAGTCTGGATATCCCGTAAAAAACTGGCAATAAAAATTCCATTTAATTCAACCATTTTATTTCAAGGTACCTCTCCAAAGAATATAAAAGGACTAATTAGAAACAAAACAAAACAAAACAGATGTACCACCATGTTCATTGCAGTATTATTTATTAAAAACTAACATATGGAAACAAATAAGTACCTAACAATGAATAAATGAAGAAGATATGGCATTCTATTTTTTTTTATTGCTTTTTGGGTCACACCCAGCAATGCACAGGGGTCACTCCTGGCTCATGCACTCAGGAATCACCCCTGGCAGTGCTCAGAAGACTATATGGGATGCTGGGATTTGAACCCTGGTCGGCCGCGTGCAAGGCAAACGCCCTACCTGCTGTGCTATCACTCCAGCCCAAAGATATAGCATTCTAAATGAAATTCTATTATTTAATTAAAAACGTAGAAGTTGTATGCTTACCATTTACCCTCAACTTGATGTTGAGAGTATTATATTTGGTTAAATGAATTATATTGAGAAAAACAAAAATACTCGGATACAAAAATTAAAGAAAAAAGTAAATAAAATCAAAACAGAAGCAATCTCTTAAATATGAAGAACATATTAGGGATTATTGGTACAGATGGGGGCGGGGAGGGTGGTGGTGAAACAGATAAAATAATTAAATGTGGGGCTGAAACCTTTTGGTGGAGATCAGACTCCACCAAAGATGATGCATAAAGATGATGAAAGGTTATATACTTGAAAAATTATGTAAAATAATAAATTAGCTTTACTTAAATTTTTACTGGTAGTAGTTGTGATGGGCTGGAGCGATAGCACAGCTGGTAGGGCTTTTGCCTTGTACATGGCCAACTCGGTTTGATTCCTCTGTTCTTCTCAGAGAGCCTGGCAAGCTACCGAGAGTATTCCGCCCGCATGGCAGAGCCTGGCAAGCTACCCGTGGCATATTTTATATGCCAAAGCAGTAACGATAAATCTCACAATGGAGACTTACTGGTGCCCGCTTGAGCAAATCGATGAACAAGGGGACAACAGTGCTACAGTGCAGTAGTTGTGATATGGTAACATATACTTGAAGAGCTATTACATTTTATCTCTAAAACATACATATTCATGTAAATCAATGTTATCTCAGTATAAATATTAACTAATAGAAATAAAATATTTTCAATATGTCTAGTCTTAGGGTACTTGTTATGTCAGCCCTAGGAAATGAATGTACCACCTAGTACATTTTACATTCCTCTGAGTAAAAGTATTTATGCCATCAATAAGAATTCTAGTTGTATTACTTATGTTATATTTGCTTGAATAGAATTATTATACTAAACTAGTAAGATGTAATGCTCGGCTTTATATAAATGCCCAAGTAAATTTTGCCTTTGCATAATTCCTTTACAACCTTAAGCACATAATGTAGTGAATATAGTTCATAATATAGTTCATAATATAATTCTTTTGTGACTAATGATATGCTTTATACTTGGGTATATGTGAAACAGCAAGAATCACCATGTACATATTAATATGCATGAGTAAAGGCACAGCAGCAGCAATATAGCATTAATTTAGCTAACTATTCCAAAACAAAACATTTAAGATATTTAATTTAAAATGAAAATTAGGTATTCTTATTTCATTATGCATATCAGCTTTACATCATCTAATCATTCTATCCTTCTTATGTCACTATCATGAATAGATTGGAATTTTCTTAACTCAATTTTCCTCTTTTTTTGCTGTTTGATCTCTTTACACACTAACCCTAAATTCTCTCTGACATTATTTTTTTCCCTCTCTCTAGCCCTACCATCTTTTATCCCTCATTGTTTCTGTAGGCAAAAATACAAAATTTCTAAAAAATTGTAACTAGTTTCTCTCTAACAAATCATCAAAATCACAAATGATAAAAGTCAACACATCCTATCCTCTTATTTTATTTATTGTAAGAATTAGATGAATGAATAAATGCATAAGATAAAATGAACAGAGCAACGTGATATAAAATGGAACTGTAAGCTTGTACCAACAGTTAAAATATGAGCAGATATCAATACTTATTTTAAGACAGTTTAATTAACTGGACTTTCTTCTATTCCTCTTTGGGTGCAAAGAAATCCAATACCCATTTTTTGAAAGGCCAGTTTTCAAATAGAATTAATCACTTTCCCTGCTATCTTGCTATGCAATCTGGCCATTTTGCTTTGGTGGTACTATCAATTCTTTTTAAGGGAAATAGAAAGTGAGACATAGAAATGTTTAATGATAAGGAGTCTACACAAAGCTAGTGAGAAGAAGTCAAATCTAAAAACAAGGAGAAAAAAATACAGAACTTGTTATTCTTTTATCCATTAAAAATAGAGGGACAATGAAAATATATTTTAATAGAAGGTGAAAATATGGTAATTGAATCTATTAATATTTCATGAACATAAAATTGAAATTGTTTTTTGTTATCAAAGATGAAATAAGAATGTTTCATTTGAACTAAGAAAAGTAGTTCCTAGTACATAGTCAAACCAAGTCAATTTTCTGTTAAACTATATTTTAATATCATGATGTACCTTATGATAATTCTCCACTTATCCTATAGTCATGAACCCTGAAGTGATACTGTATGAAAATGGGCATTGAATTACTATCTCTGTATCAAACTCCACATAGTAGTTCTTAGCACAAATGAAAGAAAAAAAAGTGGGAAATCTTCATGTGGCTGGTCCTATGTTCTGCTACTGGTAAAGAAAAGTTACAGTGACAATTGTTAAGCTTGTCAAAGAAGAATTTATTTCAGACTACTGCAATATGTGACCTAAATCTAACTCAACTCAGAATAAAACAGAGATTAAAGTTCATTGATCAGAATGAAAGGTCAGTGGATGAAAAAAAAATGTGTTATTAAATGTCATACTAGGAAATTATTGGTACACTAATTTAACAGAAAATTTGTCAAAGGCTGAACAAGGACTTGATATCAAAGGTGGGGATGAGGAACTGGAACAAACTTTAAAGGAAGGGTGATTCTTACCAAGTTGACCTAAAAGTGCTTTTCCAGAAAGCTTGTGTTGAGAGGCCAATACTAGCCTGAACAAGAGGAGGACTTGTCCAGTCTGGGTCAGGACAGGAATCTCCTTGCCAGTTACTTGTTATATGATGTTTGAAGAGCAAACAATGAAGCAATTAAAGCATTATTAGGGATAGGATTTATTCTTAATGACAATAATATGGAACTAGAAAGAGTCAGTAAGGGGCTAAGAAGCTTGCATCCAGGCACCCCTATTTTAGTCTGCAGGACCACATACGGCTGTTCGCCAAGCATTGTCAAGAGTGATCCTTAGCGCAGGACTAGGAGGAGTCCTGGGCACTGCTGAGTGTAGCCCTCACACCAAAAAAGGAAAAAGCAGCTAATATGGGAATATCCCACATGTCCATAAACTGATGAATGAAGAAGTCACAGTATATATACAAAAGAACACTATATATCCACAAGAAAAAATAAAAGCATGCAGCTCATAGCAACTTTGAATCAAGTGTTTAGACATTGTCAGTTGGTATTGAAGCTGGGGCACTTGGTTATAGACAATACTGTGTTGTCAAGGAGAGAGCGGGAAGAACAACGCACCGGACAAGGAGTAACAACCAGTGGACATGGATGAAGTGTTTAGGGCACATTGGTGGAGGTTAAGTGAGGTAAGAATAAATACCAATACCATAGCTGTCCATCAACAGGAAGGTAGGGGAGGAGGGGAATGAAGATCACAGCAGAGACAACGAATGCCAAGGGCACGTCAGTGGTGATGTTCAGTAACCTTATACATCAATACTCTCCTAACCAGATTGAACACTATACTCACCACATCACCCAAACTATACTGTAATTTAAATTAAGAAAGACATGTTTTTAGATGATAATACATTTGCTTTATAAAAGGAAATAAGCAATGGAGAAATTAACTCCTCCCTATTGTTCCATTATTTTCATTATTTGCTGTGTATTTGATGTTATCATAGAAAAGGGGTAAAGACCCCATTCTGAGGAAGCTTAAAAACACATCCGTCTAAAGAACAGTGAAGAGATTCTTTTAAAAAAATCATACATTACATCCCATCTCTACTACTCTGGTGGTAATTAGAATTACCTGAGTTATGATACCTGAGTTATGATAGACATTTAAAAAACAGAACTGGTCATTTACCTTCTAACCATAACTTTGTAGTTGCTGTCATACAATCTTCAACAGTTCAATTCAGTAGGCCTTTATCCATCTCAATATTTTGTAGATGAGTTTTGCTTTTTATTATTTCATTTGTCACGTGAGCACTGTGACCTCTATATTACTATTTCAGAACATTCACAGTGCATTTAAAGTCAAATGTTGTTAAATTTTTTTAAAAAATTAAAAATGTAAAAAAAATTAAAAATGTAAAAACAAAATGGCAGAGAGTCTCTTGCCTGCATGCCTGGCTGTCTTCCCTGGGGTCCCTCAGAGGTGATGAGCTCCAGCTTCCCTCCCCACCCCGAGCAGAGCTCCTGGTGGCCAAAGACCACCTGAACCTAGCTAAAGCCATGCCGGAGGCCCCTGTCCACAAATTCGGACAGGCCTCATGCATGAAGGTACCGGCAGAAGAACCCAGGTGTGTGTAATCCCATCAACGGCCAACCTCCAGAAAGAGACTTAAAAGTAAGCTCTCAGAAGTGTGTGGCCGCAAAGCGGCCGCGATATCTTTAGCCTACTTCTCCCTCTTCCTCTGGGAGAAACTGGTAATCTTCTGAGAGTTTCCTGCTCACATGGGACAGCCTTGCAAGCTTCCCATGGTGTATTCATATGAAAAATCCAGTAACAAGCTGGATCTCATTCCCCTGACCCTGAAGAGCCCCCAGTGCAACATCGTTAGAAGGGCCGAATCGAGATGGACTTCTAAGATCTCAGGGAAAGGACAAAATGAGATGTTACTGAGCCCGCCTGAGAAATCAGTGATTAATGGGATTTCGTGATTTGTGATTCGTTGTTAAAAATTATTTCATTGACCTTACATAATATCAAAAAATACAAAATCATACAGGTACTTCTTTAATACTACAAATGGAAAGTTTAATCTTATTCAACTAAATAAATGATAAAACATAGTTCACCCAGAAATAATTTTAAAATGTTTAAATATTCATCTAGATTTTCACCTATAATAAAATTACATCAGATGTCAAGAAAAAGTCCTTTAACATCTTCGGACTAAAGCTATGATAACACACATACATGCACACCACACACACACACATTTCTGAAAATGAATATTTCTGGTGATACCTTCCCTATAATCATCAGTTAAACTTGGTTCAACTCTGCATTTGGGCTAGTTAAAACTTTCCTCATTTAACTAAATAGTTATTAAACATATAATGTATAGTTCTCTGACATGTGTATCTTATAATATTACCAAATGTAGATTAAGCACTATTAATATGATTGGTCAATTTTTTGCAGTGATTATTAACAAAATGCTTTTGACTTATTTTTGGAGAGAGTACCAAATGCTCCTAAACCAAATGATACATTTATAATTGTTGCTGTGAGTATTATCTCTATAAGCACTCAAGGAATTATATCTAAGCTAGATGGCATGGCATTCTTCTATTAGCTAAGTACAGAAGAGAATGATAATATATGAAAATTTTAATGCATGCACATATTTACTTATGTTAGAAAAAAGAAGAATTGGCTGAAACTTTTAAAAGTCATTATAACTGCGCAGTAGAGGGAACACATTGAATATCTGAAGCAAAGCAAAACTTCCCAAATGTAACTCAAATGTAATACTGAATAGAAAAAAAATATTTTGCATCACTAGACAAAATTGAGTTTTTCCTGCTTTTTGAAAATAGGATAAAAAGCATGCAAAAACACCTGAAATGAAAAAAAATGCTGTCATAATTATACAAGGGTCATATCAAATGACTTTTCAAAGCTGTCATTGAACTCTGTATTTGTGATGTACATAAGAAAATAAATACTCAAAGTATGTTAAATATTCACCTTTAGAAATCATGCTGCTGGCATTAATGTTCATTATGTTATCTATTTTTACTTGGTCATAATTAACTTTTTTTGTTTAATTTGGGGCCACACCCAGCACTGCTCTGGGGTTATTCTTGACTCTGTACTCAAGAAACATTCATAGAAAAGAACCGGCAGAGGAACCCAGGTATGTGGGACCCATGGCTGAGATCTCCAAGTCTGCTCAGATCAGGATGGGGCCTCCTCCACCCAGCTCCCTCGTTCTCCAGTAGCTAGGCAGTCACACGCACAAACTACCTCCTGCTCCATGTAATCTCATCAATGGCCAAGACCCAGAGACTATAAAACAAAGCTCCCAGTATTTCCTGGAGTGTGTGGCCACATTTGTGGCCATGTGACCTCTTATACTCTAGCCCACTGATGTATCTAAAGCAGCACGCATGTGTTTGGTTTTTACGTACTTGCTTGTATCCTCTTACATACGGGCTTAAATGACCCCAGAATGAAATCAACAACCTTTACACACTTCTCTCTTATTGTGGTGGGAAGATGTTCGCTGGTTGGGTGGGTGTTTGAATACTATCTGTAATGAACCATTGGGAACTATATTATGAAAATAAAATGTATAAAAATAGCAAAAAAAAGAATTATTCATTGAGGTGCTTGAGAGACCATATGCTATGCCAAGGAGGGAACCAAATTTGCCATGTTCAAGGCAAGCACCCTACCCACCCTAAAATCACTCTGGCCTTTATCTTACACTTTTTTTCTCTTAACATTTTGTTTAGATATAATGTGTAGATTATGAACTAGACACATTTAAAATGTGACATTTGACATATTTGATAAATTTAAGTACTTTGACACTCTTGTCTTAAGCAAGAAAACAAACTCTAAGCAAAGGACTCCTAATACACTTCCCCAAACGTGTTAAACACCCTATTGAGATTTGTGCTATAAAGAAAATTATGGGTCCTCCTAGCACCAGGATCTATTTGTTTACAGTGAATTTAGCTTGTGTCTGATAGAACATTGTAGATATCTTGAGGCTTCCTCACTCTTTTTTTAAAAAAAAAAAACAAACTTTTGTGTGTTTTTCTTTAAACATGATGGTCCTAATGAAGAAAGGTAACTAAAAGGAGAATACAATTAGAAAGATGTAAAAAATTGTAAAGATGATTCCCTTCAAATATCTCACAGAACCTGCTAACTAGGAAATAGTGAAATATAACATGAAATCCTTTCACTTACTATCCCTGTATACTTGAGTCGATGACCTAAGTTCCTAAAGCCTCAGGTCATCATATACATACATACACACATATATATAATTCCTTCTTTATATATGTATATATAAATATAGATTTAAATGTGTCTATGTGTATATATGTATTTATAGTAATAAAACCATTACTGTGCCAAATGTATGTTATGTGGAGTAAGCACAATTGAAAATGATTATTACAGAATATCTTCTGAGTTCTGAGTCATCAATGTGCAATAATCTATAAAAGGAAATCCATTAGGGAAAGTAGAGAATATAAGGAGAAGAGAACCCATATTATGAGACCCACTGGCAGAAAGTTGGAGCTTAAATGGGTTGGGCAAAAGCAGCAATTTATTCATGTCTTACAAACATGGTCTCACAAACATCATACAGAGCTGGCACAAGGGAACAGACACCATCTCATACGCCATGCCTCCTCCCAAATCACTTCTACTGGGTCACAACATTGGAACAAGTTAGTTACTGAGTTACACAGTTCTTCAACATGGATATCTCCCCATGAGGGGGTTAGATTGGCTAGTCAGACAAACAATTAATTTACATGTTTAATACAAGGCAGGATTTATAATAGAATTCGAGTTATTCACGTTGATATTGTAATACATTATAAAACAGCACAGTATTTTTGAAGAGGATGGGATCACACATGTGCCTGCATGTTTCAATTCGTTTCTAGTTCCTTCATTTCTTAAAAACAGATGTATGTAGCTTTATTGGACTTTTCACACCCAGTTTCAATTTTTAGAACAAAAAACTATTTACAAATTATTTGTGATTTTAAAAGTGTTTGTGGTAGAGTTTATTGTTCCACTCAAACAAAAAAATCACCCTCCTCCAATAACCATGCTTGAATTAGTACCACCATTTATATCTGGTTGCTAGCAGCAAAGGATACTGAGCATTGACTCTTCATGAGTTTTCAGAGCTCCAAAATATACTGTATTTCATGGCCCATGATACCAAATACACGAACATAAGAAGGCCATTGGATTTCCAAACCACACACTTACTACAATTCATTTTGTGTTGCATTCACGAAATGTTGAGTGGACCAATGCTATGAGGTGGCACGGTGATAGAATGAAGACAATGGCTGGGGAATATTATCCTTATAATCTCAAAGTCATTTTAAAGCACAAAAAAGAGGTCCATTTCAATCTTTGTACATACAGAATGTAAAACATTTTCTTTACATTAGGCATAGTCATAAAAAGCATGTAGAAGTTGTTTTGAAAATGCATTGTCATAGAATTTACAAACACTGTGATATCAAACACATTCTCAAAAACGGCTAAAGTACTGACACAAAACCTGACTCAAAATGTAAATTTTTTTCAGTAGACTTTATTTCTAACTTGCATATTTAATAATTCAACTGTACCAGAGTTTCACTCATACTTCTCTAAAAACTGAAATATAGTGACATTACCTCAAGAGAATTCTTTCCAAATAATCTAGGGCACTGCTTTACTCTAAAAGGTCTGTAGTGAATTTCAGAGCCCTGGCACTAGAAAACAGTACAAGACACAAGTCTATAAACTGCATCACAGACAACAGCTCAAGACAAATTAGCCTAGAAAAGATAGTGAAACACATACTTTGTTGTGCTAATTTGACAGCCTAACTATATGTTGTGTGAACATATGTAAATTATATTAGGCCTGCTGTATAAATCGTTTTAATCTTATTTCTTCATTTGTTAGTTAAAGTAGTATTTTATATCTAGCAAGAGTTGAAACTTCAAAGTCTTATTTTCTTCTTCTAAAATAGTAGCTTAATCCTTCCTCGGGGGAGAACAGCTAAATTTAGTCTTAGTTAGCCATGCCCTTTCTTTGTACAAGGGGTATTCTTGAATGTATACTTCCACGCTATACATATTTTCTATAAGAAAACAACACTTCTAACTGTATTTCTAGTTGAGGTTTATATCTTTACCCACTAACTAATTTGACAACTTCACAAAGGTAAATAGGGCTTTTTTAGGCCACACTTGTGACAGGCAGTGAGTATTTCAAGATCATGGTTTTCCTGTGAGATTATATTTGGTAACATTTTGACTCACATGTAAACTAAGGGGGAGAGAAATTGTATTTCATCCATAGTGTTCTCAATTCAGCCCTTTGATAAAACCATTTTTTAGCTCATTCACAGTCCTTTTGCATCAGCCTTAAATTACTCCTCTTATCATAGTTATATATATATATATATGTATATATATATATACCCAAAGAGTAATGACCATATATCCCTATGAATGTAGAACGACCATTTGCACATGACAGAATGAAAACTAGAGAATTTTTTTAATATCTTTGGATTTAACGAAAAATTGATTTCCCCACCTGAAGAAAATGGATTTTCACAAGAGAAGGAAGGCTTTCTTTCATTACTAAATCCTAATAGTCACATTGAATGCCAGTGACACGTTCCGGTGGGATCGTTACCTAAGCCATACCTGTAGCTTAGAGTCTAATAGACTACTCATAAAAGCATAAATGCTCTTATTAAATTACTGCAAACCTGAAGGGGAAACAGTATTTTATGAAAATATAGCCATCATCTCTTTTAAGTGGGGAAATGATGATGATGAACATTTTTCATTATTTTTCTGATCTGCTAATTCAATTTCTTACCAAAAAAAAAAGTTAAGCTTTCTAACCCAAACTTGCACTCACATATCAGAAAGAAACAAAATTGGTCCTTGTCTAGTAAAAATCATTAAGTTCCAACTCATGGCTAGAGTGCTAACCGTCACAGAGCATATGCCACTTGGCAATTTGTCTCCTGGGGTAGTCACAAATCTCCTTCCAGTGCTCCCCACCACTTCCTTCTGCTGCTGCTCCCAGGACCAAGCGTCCAATCACCTCATTTCGGGAACCCCTCTCAGAATCCAACACCAGGAACTCCACACTGATCTCCTCAAGACCCTCACAAGGAATATCAAAGACAAAGAGTTCATTGAACACCGCATTGGGAGTGCATTTCTTCACATGAGTCTTCTTTTTGGAGATTCTCTTTTTGGCGTGGTACAGGTTCACCTTCACATATGGATCTGCAAATGATAAAAAAAAAAAAAAACAGATACTATGTTGTCAGAACCTGTCAGGAGAGATGACCTCAAGAGAAAAGTGCCCTTCAGGAAGATGCCAAGGATCAAAAAAAAAAAAATCAGAATAAAGTAACTGTATGGATAAAACTTGGGTTTTTTACTGTCAGGGAATGAAAATAAGTAAGAAAGACACAAAGGGGAACACAGATCTGAAATAGAAGGTGACAATGAATCTATAGTGCCTGGAAGATGTAATCTAGAAGGGAAGAGAAGCAAATGTTCTAATGACATATTCTGATTTTAGTGACTCCAGTGAGAGAAGATTTTTAAAAAAGCAGGTTTTAGGCCACACCTAACCTTACTGAGTTATACAGCATTGGGCAAATCTTCCTGAACAGCTTTTCCAATGAATATTTAGGATCCACTGAAACTTTAATATGATTCTTTAATTACTTGTTATATCATTTGATTTTCTGTTTCCTAATGATTACCTTCATAATAGACTGTAAAGCCATTCTACTTTATCACACATTGAATTTTATCATTTCACCCCTTTTGTGATACGTATTATTTTCAGCCTCCTGAGCTAAACTTTTAAAGCCATCTAATAAACTTGAACTTAAATCATTTCAAAGTTTTAACTCAAAGTTCTTTGTATTCGTGCTGCACAATGCTTATATTCTACAAAATACATTGATGAATGATTATTAATGGAGATACATAAAAATTTTAAAAAGAAAAACAAGAATATATGTCTCACATAACACAGCAAAATGAAGATGTTCTTCTTCCGAATTTCAATTTTATTTCCAGCACCTTAACTTTTAAAAGCTTCAACCTCATTTGAGGTCACATCTAACATATACCTGCTTTGACTCAGATCATAGAATCACTAAACAGTTCTCTTCTTTTTACTAATGGCATTGATTTAAATTCTTATTCCATAGAAGGAGAAACAAATCAATCATCCCATGTGTATTTGCAAATGAAAGAAAGGCACGCCAAATTTATAATAATGTTTGTTGTCTATTTTTTGTCCAATATCATAAGCACTGAGTCTGAAATGCCAGAAATGGTCTCACCTGAAAGTCCAGATATATCGGATTTAGGCAGGTGTCGAGCTTTTAAAACAACAACAGTGAGAGTGTTTGTGGTGGACTGATAGCAAAGTGAGATCAGCAACTCACCCCGTCCGGAGGACTTCTAAACAAAGAGAGATAAGAGAAGAGTTTAAACCATTTTAGCATTTAAAATTGTAACAACATTAACTTTAAAATCAATATAGTGTCATTTTAATGTTAATGTAATTTATCTACTTAGTTTTATTTTAGCCCTAAAGAATCAGTAACTTCAAGCTTTGGTGCAAGACCGTCCTGAAAACAGCTGCCTGCCATCTTGTGGATCATTGAGGTACTGCAGAATGCTAAGATTTGGACTAGGTTAGCCACACCCATTATGAGAAATGTTTAAAATAAAGGTAAAATAAAGGTATTCCTCCATTGGGTATATTTTTAGTCTTTTCATTTCATTTAACTACATATCTTTTAGAATTATTAATACAAATAAAATATACATTTAATTGAGTGCTTATGTTTATGGCAAATGAACTCAAGTCAACTTTGCTTTCAAATTGTTTAGCACGTGTCATAGAAGTTTTAATTTAAAACAACTGAAATTTAATCAGATCCCTTCTAACTTGGTCTAGATATCTGAGGAATTTTCTACTCTTCATAATATTCTCTACTCTCAACCCCCACCCAAGTTTTCCTTTAATATGAGGAATTCAAGAAATTAATTGAATATTAGAACGAACCGACTCCAAAATTTTAATGCTTTGGGGCTGGAGTGATAGCACAGCGGGTAGGGCGTTTGCCTTGCACGTGGCCAACCCGGGTTCGAATCCCAGCATCCCATATGGTCCCCTGAGCACTGCCAGGGGTAATTCCTGAGTGCAGAGCCAGGAGTAACCCCTGTGCATCGCCAGGTGTGACCCAAAAAGCAAAAAAAAAAAAAAAAAAAAAAAATTTAATTCTTTGTTTTAGAACACTATAATCACAGGATTATTCTTTGCATGCTATCTATATTTTATCTGTTCTTTAATGACATTATATAAAATGTTAAGTAACCTAAAGAACAAGTTTTAACTGAAAGAACATATAAACTTGGGATTTGATCCTAACTGTAGACAATAGTTGGGTCAGAGAACTTGAATATGTATTTATACGAAAGCTGACCAGGAGCAACTGCAAGAGAAGCACTACAACAAAATCAGGGAGCATATGCTTCTTCTTACCACATCCTGAACCAGCCTACATGTTTCAAGTCAGTTACTTAACATTTGACTTTTTCAATGTGGAGACAAAGACGGGGATATTCTCAAAAGAAGCTTTAGGGCATTATGAAAGTATGCTTTATAGATATAAGTTCTTTGGAAATATCACAACTGGAGTCAATTCAATTCTGGATTTAAAGTTGAAATAGGATTAAATTTGATTAACTGATGCTTTATCATTTTATAATAATCCCAGAACTACCAAAGTAGTTTAACTACAGAAGCAGAGTAGTGCATTTGCTATTATAAAGTTGGGCATTTCAAACTCAATAAGATATGATGTCTCCTACTTGAGAAGCAATTTTATAAAAAGTCAATATAACTTCCAAATTCCCAAGATGAATTGAGTTAGTTTTCAATCTTAATTTTAAATTCAATTATGCTGACCTTGAAACATCTTTGTTAACATGCTCATGAGTAAAAGCTACTTGCCTGCATTTCACTTTAAGTGACAGTCTTTGTGAAAATACTTATGACAGAAAGTAACAAAGATATTTATTTAAATTATAATTAAATATTCATGAGGAATGTTCATTCTGTAGTAAAATTGAAAACATTGAGCACCTTATTTCTGGGCTAATTATTTTTATATCTAGTTGATTATCTTGCCCCATTTGATTATGACTAATAGTAAGCATGGTAAATATTATATTATAAACTTATCATTTGATGAAAATATGTATACTTAAAATAACCACACAGGAGATTGAAATAATATGTAAGCACTAAAAATTAATTACCCTAACATTTCGCTTGATAATCTCTCTGTTCATTAACATTTTTCCATCAGATAATTCAATTCCTGCCAGAGGAATAAGAACTTCTCCAATGATATCATCTCTTGAAAACCTGTCAAAACTCAAGATTGTGAAGTGCAAGGCCAACTCTTGGATCTGGGTGTAGGGGATCCCATAGAATGTAAAAGTCTCATCAAAAGCTGGATCCAAGGTCTTTCTCAGAACTCTGGTTTTCACTTTATGCTTCTTCTCTGGGAGGATTGTCATTTTGATGTAAGGGTCAGAGGTCATTGACTGCTCATCCATGGCTGGCAAGCCACGGGCTTCCTTGATATTCACCACAAATGCTTTCCTCTCAAAGTTGTACTCTAAGGAAAAGAAGAGGGTTCCCAACTTCTCTTGTTTTTCGTCTGAAGTAAGGGAAGTACTGGACTTCAAGCTATCGGGGGAAATAGCATCTTTTACTCCTTCTGAAAAGAGCTTCGGGGTCACATTCTCCAGATTAGAGGGACTGCCAACTTTGAGGTTTGTTTTGGGAAAATTGCCATTGAGATCTCTTTTCTCAAGGTCGAGATGCAATGAATTCTTGGACACAGCTGGTTTATTCTTAACTTCATTTTTGTCATCTGCTCCAAATTTCTTTTTGCTACTTAGGTTTTCAGGGTAAATGTCAACACCCTTCAACACATGCACAAACTTATATGAAGGAGTCTTGTTAGACTTGGATGATTTTCTCTGACAGCAGATCCATGCAAACAGAGACACTGTGAAGACCAGGCCAAATGCACTGAAGATCCCCACCACTGTGGGGATTTCATCTGAAAAAGTCAAATGACCAATAACATATATTAAAGGAGCAGAGCTAAACATAGGAATCTACTTGAAAAGCATGCAGGGGCTGTCAATTGCTGTAGGTTGGACAGATTGAATTACTTTCCAATAATATTGGAGAATGAGTGATGTATACATTTCACATCACCTTTTACCTGTCAACCCATTCTCTATGACACACTCACACAACAAAAGTAGGATAAAACCATTTTTTGTTTTAGGAATTGTTTTGAAATAGAGTGAAAAGATGAGAAATAGGATCTGGTATGGGGGGATATTAAAATAACATCCTATTTTTGTTTTCTTGGGTAGCCCAGGTCAGCGAACACATGATAGGTCAGTACTAAATTCATTACAGTTCCATTGACATTTTGAGACTTTCCAGATGCATTACTCTTCTGATTATGGAACACTAAATTCACATTCTTCAAGCAGGGAGATATCTCAGGTTATCAGTGATTTTCTTTACCCAAGCTTCAAACATCAAATATTAGTGGTTCTGATAATTTTAAGAAATAGTGAAGCTCTAACTGCATTATCACAAACTAACTAATTATATTCATCCAGTTTATGGAACAGTGGTAAAAAACACATATGAAAAATAAACTAAAAAATCCCTGATTTTTTCTTTAAAAATATCAAGGATGTTCATAACATATAATACATACAATCTATGGAATTCCTTATACCAACTCCAAATTCCTACAAGACTAAATTATCCAAAGCCTAACAAAATGATTATTAATTAACTATTACTCCATAACATGTAGTGAGAAAAGTGAGTCTAGGTAATTTAGAGTTGAATTTTGTCCATAATTGATTTTTCTAGTACATTTTTATATGTTAAATGGTAATCAAATTAAATTGGCATTATTTCCTTGACTGAGGGCACACTAAATTATTAATATTAGGTAGCATTGATTATGCATGAAGCTTATCATGTTCCATGTATAAGCATATTTCCTCAATAAATGATTAGTAACAGTATATAAGTAGAATCACTATAGCTATATCTAGACACAGTTCATCAACTGAGTCAATGTTTTAACATAATCAAAGTGAATGTGACTAATGTAATATTATCTGCATTTAGTACGATTCCAAAACTATTTTTAATTCCAAAGAGTGAAATAATAAAGTTAAAAGTTCCAGTCAGGAAAAGGTTAAGTCTCGTTCAAAAGAAAAAAAAAAGCTGGAGCATCAATCTTTTGTTATTTCCCAGCCCATCCCCCCAAGTCTTCTGTCTGCCTCTTGATAATCACAAAACAAGCTAGAACATTTTAAAACTGAGGATGAGATAAGAGAAGTGGCTAAGCAGGTCAAAGGCAAAGAAAACAACAACCATTAAAAAATTAGTATAATAGCAACAAAAAACAACCATGCACAAATAAAGTAAACCTTCTGATTCTCCAAAGAGAAAAAGCAGTGAGTTGCACAGAAAAGAACCAGCCAAAGGCTGGAGATAACCAGCCAAACTTGGTATTAGCTTTTCAGATTTTCCTCCTATTCAAGTCTTTGTAGGGGGAAAATATTCACTCAGGAACTCTGATAGTCCAAGGCCAGGGAGCAAAAACAAAGTCATGAACTAAGAGAATTCTTCATCCAATAAAAGAAGAACATAAAAGCAATAGAAAATGTGCTTCCCCCCACCCCTTAACTAACTGTTGGATGACCGCACCAGAACATACTTTTCACTAGCTGTCTTTTAAAATGTTTAGTATCAGAAAAAAAATTTGCTTGGCAAATGAGGAATGGGGAACAAACATTACATTACAAGCTCACTCATCCAAATGGAAGATTGTCAAAGAAATTTCTGACTGTAATAGTAAGTAATTATGAAAACACAAAAGTATTTCAGATCAAATGTAAAGACCCACTTGCTCCTTTTGCATTCTCTACTAGTAAAGTACTAAGCACTTATTTGATGGCAAATATCTCAGTCATTCCATTCTATGTAACAACAGTTATCATACACATAGCATCCTTTATTCAGAAACTTCTATGAAATTCCATGCTTAAAAACACTTTTAAAGTAAGCCAAACTGAGACCTCTTGCTTTGAAAATCAGAATACAAACTAAAAATACTATTCGTGTTTTGACAAAGTTTGTCTGATTTTTATTTACTAAAAGGAAAAAACGCGTGCAATGCTTTCCAAAATTTGCTATATAAAAAAAGAAAATTGAACTAGAAAATCAGTCCTGATTCTAGTTTCCGATAGCCTTCAGCTAACTGACTTGAGCACTTCCCTCTGGGGGTTCAGTTCCCTCACTTGTAAAATGTAATGAGCTGAGCTAGTCCTTATGGAATCGCCTTTTAACTCAGCATCATAGGATTTTGTCTTTCACCAGCAACATATTCTGAGGATACAAGGAAGACACCGTGTAATAAAAGCACCTCATGGTACACTTTGGAGTAAAATATGCATCCCATGCCCCCAAATATCCTAGTTGTTTTGAACCGAGATCCGGTCCTTATGTAATCACACACATGCTTGACTTCCCCCGTTAAGTTAAACACAGATTTCACCCCAAATGAAAAATCACCCGCAGAATTAAATGAAACTATGAAGCAAAATAGGCACCCCGTTCTCTCTTACTCAGAGCGAGAGCTGCAAATTACAGAGCTCCTGAAAGGTTAAGGAACTTCTTGCCTGTGAAATCACCCTCGCCAAGCCGGCCAATTTTAGGAGGAGAGGTCCTCCGGGAAGGAGGCACGGCAGACGCAGGCAAGGCTTCCCCCGTTTACTGTCCTCATTTTTTTTCTCCCTTGCATATTAACTCCCTAGGAAATCTCCATCCAACGCATCCATCCGCCCGGCCCGCCGCAGAGTGGTCCAAGTTGGGAACTTGCTTACCAAATTCTTCCCGGCTGCTGGCGATCGGAGCCATTTTTCTGCTGCGTGCTCTGTCCGAGGTGCTGATCGGAAAACTCCCGGGCTGGAGCCGCGCTCGCCGGGCGGAGTGCTGCAAAGCCCAGCGCCGAGCCCAGGAGACCTGCGCCCGGAACAGGGGGTGGGGAGCGGAGGGGGAGGTCCGCTCGCCCTCGCTCGGTGATTTGCCACCCTGGTTCCTGTTTTGGCTCTTCTGAGAAGCTCGTCTCCCAGACTCCAGACGTGGCTGAAACCCGAATTGACGCAATCTTGACGCTGCTGGGTTGAAATCAGCACCACCTGCCTCCCTCCACCCCGCTCTCCTCCCTCCCAGCCTCCCCTCTTCCCCTTCTTTCTTCCTCCGGGCTCTCCTGAGGATTCAACACACACACTTACACACACACACACACACACACACACACACACACACACAGAGACGCGCGCACACACACTCGCACACTCATCAATTATTTTAACTGTTGGGCTACTGGAGATTAGGTTTGCTATTCTGTGGCGAACCAACCCAGAGATGAGCCCCGAAACTCATGCCCTCGGTTTCTAATATAAAAATCTCCTAATCAGTAAAACGCGTCTGTAAATAACCAAAAGAATGCGGTTTATAGAGGCGGCTTAAGGGAAGATTAAGAAGAGAAAAATGTCTTCATTAAATGACCTGTCGTAAAATGCTAGTGTATATGTTCTTGCCTTTTATTATTTTTTCTATGGTATATTGTACCAATTTAAAAAAATAATAAAACAATCTGCTGCCTACTGATCCACAAAAATAAATTAAATTTCCTCACTATGATGGTTTGTTTTCTAATAAATTATCAGTCTGAATATTTTGCTGATGTGTTGCTCCATCTCTCTGTCAGCCTTCTTCCCTTTAATATTTGACATTTGACCAGTTAATGTGCTCAGGAACAGATGGGGATAATCCCTTTTGTATTCAGACTCACTCTCAGTTATGACGTGTGCATATAATGAGACAGCTTTAAGAATGCCAATTCTGGCTAAATGCCCCAACTTCTAATGGGTTTCTGCAAAAACAGTAGGATTATAGGACTGAGACCAAAGTCTAAAATGACATTGATAAGCTATTGGTTATTTTTAAAGAAAAAATAGCCTTCCTGAATTGATTACATCCCTAGGGTTGATTCACAGGGAAATATGATGTTGGATTAACTGTAATCTGCAGTAGTTTTTTAAAAAGCAAATGCTTAGCAATATCCCAAATGAGAGAACTCAAGACTCTAACTTTCACCATCAGCGATTGTTTGGCAAAGAATTCCTTTGCTTTGGAGCTCAGTGCGCAAATGGCATTTAGTGTGTAGGGGGATGAAGAGGAGGGGGCATGGGTAAGTCTCAGAAAGCTACTGTACAAGCAACAACTTCTTGCTCATTGGAGACAGCCTATCTGCTGTCTGGGCTGCTAGGGAGACGGCGGCTGCAGTCTGTTGCATCATGGAAAATTTCATCAACTCAAGCCTGTTTCCCCCTTTCTACTTGCTCCCACATACTTGGTCTCTTAACATTCATCTAACAGATTTTCTTTTTAACCTAAAGCTTGCATGCTATGAAAACACACACACACACACACACACACACTCACTTACTTACTGTATTCAGTGTTCCTTTTGGAAGAATCTGTGTTTTGCATCTTTATCTTTCAATTTCATTCAGATTACTTGGTTTCTCACTTATACATAACCTGCTAGAATTGTCTCTAGAAAAGGAATATTTATTACATTAAAGAGAGAGTGGAATTTATTTGTGATGCATATCACAGGCAGACAAAATACATGGTGTGAGTTTGCTAAAATATGCGCTCTCTAGTTAAATCATTGCTAGCATATGGTTAAGCTCATCAGTTTTAAACATAAGTAACTTAAATGTATGTTCTATATAAATTAGTATCAAGTTAATTTTTACCTTTTGATGGTAAAGTGTTGTCATCTAAAACCTGTGCAGATTTTAGAACATCACCTTATCCTTTTTCATTTCTAAGGACACAGTGATAAGATCACCTTTTGCCCAGAGCAACTGCTTTGTAAATTTAGTAACTGTTTCCTTGCTCAATTTTAAAAGCAACCTGGAAAGAAATGTGATTAATTAAAATGTGTGAGATTTCTCTCATCTTTTTATGATGGATTGTATATCATTCTTTCTTCAATATGTTTAGACAAGCTCCTAACAGCATCAAATGAGGAGAGGGAATCAAACTGAATACATAGGAAAATTTTGATAAATGTATTAATAGTGATACTTTCACCCTACCACATTATTACACTGCTCTCTTTAGATCCAGCAAACAAGTAATCAACTCGATGACGTTAACAATACCTCTCTTGCAGTGGACTCCGGAGGAGGGGTTGTTGCTAGGTAACCACCTTTTTGCCACCTAAAACGTACAGCCTCAAACAAGTTCCAGCCCTAGGAATTGGACCATTCTGTACTAGAGGCAATGTTTACTTCATAACGATTCTCTGATAGTTTCAGTGGGCTCAGCATTTACCCTAATTTATTTCCATCTGCAGTTACAGTGTCTATTTTTTGAAAGTCAACAGGACACTTGAATTCAATTTGGTTGTAAGAAATTAAATTGAATTCAAAGACTATTTGGTGACTCATGCCTACTTTTATCTATTGTATTCACTTGTTTAAACGCATAGTGCAATTTATAATATGTATAGTTTATTAATAATTTTAGTCCCTACTCTTTCTTTTTATTCCTTAAAATATCAATGTGCTGGTTTTGAGGTATGAATGTATTAGAACTTTCTGTTAAAGAAATTTGGATAGGTTGTGAAAGTATTCCAATGATCTCCAGTAATCTTTATAATAGTCAGATGAGTAATAAAGCATTTTACTGATATGTGGGTGGAATAGAATAGCACATCTGATTGTAGATAATGAATAATTATTTAAATGTCTCATCATTCTATTAAAAATGCAGACTATAATATTATTAGGATAGAGTTATATTGCAAGCACAACAAAATCAAAATACTGAAACAAATATAGTTATAGTATGAATTTCTAAAATCTCTTTACTATGCACTGCTTCCACACTTGTATTTCTTCAACTTTTTCAATGTATACTATGCTACACATATAATTTATTTGATAACATGTGACTGAAAAATGCAATATATCTTTCATTGCAAAGTTCATAGTATTTGCTTATTTCTTCCTCTTTACACCTTTTCTGCACATATCAAAAATTCAAAGCTACCTTTGGTGTTGATAAGTAGAGAATTATTTTGGTCAAGATTAAAAAATGACTTTTTTTTGCTTTTTGGGTCACACTCAGTGATGCACAGGGGTTACTCCTGGCTCTGCACTCAGGAATCACCCCTGGCAGTGCTCAGGGGACCATATGAGATCCTGGGAATCGAACCCGGGTCGGCCGCATGCAAGGAAAATGCCCTACCTGTTGTGCTATTGCTCCAGACACTAAAAATGACTTTATTGTAGTGAGTGAAAGAAGTTTTCTTTCTTTAAAACTAGGAAAAAATTATTACATAATTACCACATTCATATCTCTTTTATCTGATACTGTTAATTCCGGGACTGTGGGTTCCCAACTGATGAGACGGACAGAAATACTAACTCAATAATGCAAAAGCAGTGGGAGTTTTATTCCAGTATACTGGAGTTAACTATCTCACCTACAGATTGGTCTCTTGATAGCGACCCCGACTTCAGGCAGCAAGCAGTTTATATAGGGTTTGATTACATAAGCAGCACATGCCTTATTGTCTCAGAAAGAAATCTTACTTAGCTAGCAAACAAAGGTGTTTTGGCAAGTGTCTAGAATAACAGTGGTCAGGCAATAGTTAAACATTACTTTCCAGTAACAGTTCATGGGTACATAAGCTACTCATTCTTTTAGGATTAACAAAAGACAATTTCTGGGGCCTGGTGAACGATTTGCTTCCTGAAAAGGAGTGGTATATACATGGACCCCCTGTCCTACAGGGACAGATCTCAACAGGTCTCAAAGCCCAACCATACCTCCTGTTCAGGAGGTAAATCGTTCACCATACCTTTGAAATCAGTGTTTATTAAGTGAGCAAACAATTCACCGCCACCGTCTGCTATTTGTGCCCATGGCCTCTACTGTCCTGTTAACCCCATGCCAGCATTCCCTCACTTTGGGAAACACTTACCTGTAACAGAGCCTGGCTTGGCTGGTGTGGCCCAATTTCAGGGTAGTGGCTGGGTTTTTTTAAGTAGGATACAGAAGAGCCTGGCAAACTCCCCGTGGCATATTCGATATGCCAAATACAGTAATAATAACAGGTCTCATTCCCCTGACCCTGAGTAGAACCTCCAATGGTTGGGAAAAACAAGTAAGGAGAGGCTGCTAAAATATCTATCAGGGCTGGGACAAATGGAGACGTTACTTGCGCCTGCTCGAGCAAATTGATAGACAATGGGATGACAGTGACAGTGACAGTAAATTTCTGGGGCATTTTGAGTAGGGGCATAGTGATTGATTGAGCCCACTTGCTGGGCCCAGGAACTTTCCCAGGTGGGTTCAGGTTGGTCAGTTATACATTGTTTTATTTTGGGAAACTGAAATTGTTTGAGCTCCCTTAACTGAACCTGAGGCCTAGCTGATTTTGCTGATTTCCGCTGCCTGTCATGACGTAAGTTTTGCCCTTACATTACTTTCTCTCCAACCTAGTCATTGCTATTCTACAGTCATCACCCTCTATACAACTAATCCTTTTTTCATGATTCCTGACTTTTCTGGGTCTTAACATTTCAAGCTGTTTGAATATCTGGACTTTGAAACCGCTTCTCCAATACTTGGATATTCATTCTCAGACAAGAATGTGGTTTGAAATCATTCACTATGTTTATCCAATTTTAGTTTATTTTGAAGGTGTTTCTTGCTAGCTTATTATAATGCACCCATCCACCTTCATTCAATCTAGTTAGTTCTAGGCAAGTCTCCTCTTACACTTCCACTAACAGTGAAAATTAGACATTTTTTGCAGGGTGGGGAGGGGTCTTCTAAATAGTATTCAGGGGACTTAAGGCAATCCTCATTATACTGAACTAAGTGGACCAGTTGACTCAATTTTAGAGCTCTGGGATCCTTAGGAGTTGGAGTGATAGCACAGCAGGTAGGGCATTTGCCTTACACGTGGCCGACCCGGGTTCGATTCCTTTGTCCCTCTCAGAAAGCCCGGCAAGCTACCAAGAGTATCTCGCCTCTTGCACATGGCCAACCCAGGTTTGATTCCTCTGTCCCTCTCGGAAAGCCTGGCAAGCTACCAAGAGTATCTCGCCCACATGGCAGAGCCTGGCAAGCTATCCATGGCGTATTCAATATGTGAAAAAGAGTAACAAAAAGTCTCACAATGGAGGTGTTACTGGTGCCCGCTCGAGCAAATCAATGAGCAATGGAATGACAGGGACAGTGACCGGATCCTAAAAATCTTGACTCTTACAGAAAACATCAGGGCTACCTACCCTAAAAGGACTCAGTGCCTCCAGAATTATACTTGGTGTGTAAAAAAGGCCAAGGTGCAAAGATCTGAACTCTGTTTAACATATATGAAGCATTTTGCTCCTCCCATTGAATTGGATCCGTGGCCCCCAACTAGGATTTTTCTACGTGTGTATTGAAAAATATTGTACAGTTGAAGTATGTTAAATTTTCTAACTGAGTGGAAATTGAGAAATTCCCTTTTACTTAATAATGGGATATATTTTTTTATGTAAAACTAATGTCATTTAATTTTAGCTGTGTTTACAAAATTTACTTAAGTAGAAATAATAGATTCAACAAATATAAGTTAGAAAAAATACATCATAATGTAAAAAATATGTAATTTATGTTGACAATATGCTTGCAATAAAAATGTGATAGGTTTTAAGACTGATACTTCAAATATATATATATATATATGTATATATATATATATTCTTTTGGGGTCACACCTGACAGTACACAGGGGTAACTCCTGTCTCACTCAGGAATTACTTCTGGGGACCATATGGTGATGCTGGTCTCGTGCAAGGCAAACGCCCTACCCACTGTGCTATCACTCCAGCCCCTGATACTTCAAATATTTTGCCCTCAAAACACAAAGTAAAGCTGTGACTAATACTGTTCATTTATATTATTATTATGATGTACTGTCACTTCTAGATCAGCACTGTTCCAAACATTATTGCTTTGTTTTGTTTGGGGCCACCCCTGGCTGTGCTCTGTGTTTCTGTTTCTGTGCTTAAGGATCATTCCTGGCAGTGCCCAGGGGAACTTCTGTGGTACTGGGAAGTAAATTTAGGTTGACTACAGGCAAAACAAATGTCTTGCTTGAAGGTCCATCTCTCTGATCCCCATAGCTGCAACTTCTGATTTCTGATCAGAAATTTCTTTCAACTTGAAAGAAAATTTGCTGATCAAAGAAAAAACATGCCAAAATATATGATTTTATTGCAATGATTAAAAGGGTTAATATATCTTTAACTTATTATCTATCTACAGGTGAACTCTAAATAGCAGGGAGAATAATGTGTATCCAACAATTCTGTTAGTCGCAGAAAGTTGATAAAAATTAAAAATTTAAAAAATAAAAACACTCGATGAGAGCAGGAGAGATGCCTCCAGAGGTAAGGCACTCGCTCGGTATGTGGCCGACCTGGGTTTGATTCCCTGTGCCACATACAATCAGGGCTTTCCCACGAGAGATCCCTGAGCTCAGAGCCAATATTAAGCTCTAAGCACAGCTGAGTGTGGCACAAAAAAGAAAAAATAGCTAAAGCCCAATTAACCCACTTTATGATGCTTATTTATGAGACAAAATTAAAAAGCCAGAACTCATCAATGCAAATTGATAGAAATATAACTTATTTGTTACCAAAAATAAGCATGTGTATATTTATTTGATGATATATGCATACACATAATTATATGTATATATACATACATATGTTGATTTTAGAAAGGGCATTAAGGCATATTCCTAAGTGATGAATTTGGAACTATATTAGAAAGGTATAAAACATCAAGATTTGTTCTAATTAGTATAAAATGTGTCCCCATTAGTATAAAATGTGGTTGATATAACTAAAATATACAAGTATGTAACATAAAGATACATTTCAAATAGTTTGGTTATATTTAACATTTTAATTAAAAATGTAGTTTTGATATAGTGCTGATATTTATAGTGCTTATATGCAAAGTTAGTGAGTCTTATAACCAACAAAGTACCCAAAAACCTTCACTACTATTATGATGCCATAAAAGCAGATAATACTGGTTTTAATTATGATTTTAAATTGAGGTATCATAACTGAGAGTAGTGATGAGGTCTTTAATTTATAGTTACAGAGTGCTACAACAATCTTTTACCAATATTTTAACTTACTTCCAATATTTTCTTGTAGATTCTTCCTTTACCTAGAAAATAGTTACTACATTAAAAAAATCTACTTAGTCCAGGTAAAAGTTCATATTATATGTCAAGAAAGTTGATCTAATGTGTATGTGACTAGTACACTGGTAATATGGTACTTATCAAAACTGCCTTAAAAAACTGTGTGTGGTTATAGGTACATACATACTTCATGTTGCTACCTATTTTCCAAGAGTGAAAATGATTTTGATGATATGCACCGACACATTCAGATAGATTTTTATGAAGATGCATATAAGATACAAAAATATGACTGGTGTTAGGATATAAAGTAGAAAATATAGTAGATATGAATTATATTATTTATTTTATTTATTTTGATTTTAATGACACATGACAGTCTTCAGAGATCACTTCTGGCTCTGCACCAGAAATCACTCCTGATTTCTGATTACTGATTCCTGATTACTCTTGGGGGACCATTTGCAATACTGGGAACAAACTCCAGGTTGACTGCACGTAGGTGAATACACTACCTCTGTATTATATCTCTGGCTTCAGAGCTGTACAATTTATTATATGCCCATGACTTACTTTTCAAAAGAAAAGAAAAGAAGAGAAGATAAAAAAAGGAAAGCAAAGAAAAGGAAAGGAAAGAAAAGAAAAGAAAAGAAAAGAAAAGAAAAGAAAAGAAAAGAAAAGAAAAGAAAAGAAAAGAAAAGAAAAGAAAAGAATACCAGTATTCTGTTCTGTCAACTACCTACTCATTTTGAGTACTACATTGGAATGAAAGTTTTGCATTTCCTTTTAGTGGTGCAGTAACATCAATTAAAGGCTTTTCCTTGCGTGTATGCAGCTAGCATAAAGAGAGGCACCTAGAATGAGGATTGACAGCACAAAGCATCAGCTCCATATAAAATCTAGGTATAAAATCTAGGTATAAAGAATGTACATGAGATGTGCATTTCTTAATATTGTATATAAAATGTAGTTCTAAATGGTACTCACATGCATTAGGGATAGAACAAGATTAAACACAAATTTCATCTGTTATTCTAAGCTCTCTACAACAGGTAGAGTTCCTACTAAAGCATGAAGTAGAGGGGTAAGAAGGGATGATTTAAAATTCTGTGAGGTTTAAGTCCCCCTTTCAATTATCTTATGCTCCAAAAGAACTCTTTGCTTCAGAGGAAAGAACCCTAATCTCCATATAGTTGACCCCTCTCAACATTGAATATCACCCCAATGTCAAAGGGGCTTATGCAGTGCTATAGAGGTGGCCACTTTGGCATTCATCTACTCATACTGTGTTCATTTGTCTACTGTTCCCTTTACAAATACATTACTTTGACCATGACAAACAATAGTGGGGATTTCTCATAGATTATTTTGAAGTAAATTTTTTGTATCTTCTTTTGAAGGCATAAGTATAATAAACACTTGCATCTCTGAATAAAACAAATAAAAATTAATATTATAGTAAATGTAGAAAGGAGTGTAAATCATCTATGCTCCACCTGAGTCTCGACATCATGTAATAAATGTGCAGTTTTGTCTCTCTTCACAGTATCTCTCTCTGGAAAAGAAAGATAGATATCCATAATCATATGGAAACCTCATATTAAGATTTAGTGGTATTGATTGAATAGATTCCAGGAAGGAAAATATTTTTAAAGGTTAATTTAGGGATGCACTTGTTCCTTAAGATAGTATCACTAATCTATCTCACCATATTTTCCCTGTAAGGACCCCACATGCATGAGTCAAGTGCTCTATTGTCTTGAAATAGAATTTATCGAGCCATATTCCTGACCTTGATGTGCCTACTCAGGAGAAATGCAACATCAATGATAGCTTAGTGAGCCAAATCACAACCATTGAAATGTTATATTATTCCTTAACAGTGAACAATGACATATATTAGTTAGAAACTACTGAAATTAATTTAGTTTGGTTTGCACTTTTCCTGTCTCTTTCACTTACTGGAATCAATTTTTTAATTAAGTATAATGTACTAATTAACTTTTGGCAATGATATATGTTTAACACATTTGATGTGCATTCATGGCTCTCAGGAATGTCTCTCAGTTATGCAGATGTTTTAGAAAATTATAACAAATCAAAACATCAAAGGATAAATTGTTTTTGATATGAAGAATATCGATGGGCCAAGAAACAAAGAAAAAAGAAAGTAAAGTAACAGCACAGAGGAAAAAAGTATAGAGATGGAAGGATGTGAGAAGGCAAAAGTATAGAGATGGAAAGATGTGAGAAAGAATAGAAACCATAAAAACTAGGAAATTAGGCAGAGAGTTGAATGAGAAGGAAAGAAGGAATGTCAGGAGGAAGGAAATAATTTTCTTTCAAACAAAGAAACTTTTAAACATGTATAATTTAGTAGTCCATTTGCAAATAACGTCTTGGTAGTCATAGAACTATGCTATTTATCTGACTCCTTGGTAGTTTTTATATTTCCTTACTTTTTGTCATTTTTTTCTTTAAGCCCCAGTATTCATTTTATTCAGAGCTGTTCTTAACATTTTTAAGTTATCAAGCAATGTCACTGACCTTATTTCTCTTTGTGTATGTTCTATATGTTTTAACAGACATATTTATACAGCTCCTAGTACAATTAAAATACAGTTATGTCACCCAATACAATTCTTTGTACTCTAAGTTTATTGTTGGACTCACCCCTCAAGTATAAGCTCTGGCAACCACTGGTATACTTTAATCACTATAGTTTTATTATTTTGAGACTGTCATTTAAATGGAAGCATGCAGCTACATTATATTTTTATAATACATAAATATATATTTTTTCAATATAGCCTCTGTGAGAATCATTCAAACTCATGCATGCAAAATAGTTAAATCATTTTAAATGCTGTGAGGTATTAAATTTTATGGATAAGCCACAGTTTGTCTATCATTTTCCAGTCAAGTGCATTTGGGTCATTGGTAGTTTTTGTTGTTACTAAGAACACAGCTTTAAGCTGCCATGCACAGAATTTTATATAAATATATATTTTTTATTCTCCAGTTTTAATACCAAGAGCAGGATTTATGGGACTTATGGTAAGTTGACATTCTAATAAGAAACCGCTAAACAATTTCCCATGCCAAACAATTTTCCAAAGTGGATGCAATCTTTTGCATTTCTGTTCATAATTTCTGTTTCAGTTGCTCTATATTTCCCTGGATGTTGTTTTACTTATTTTTAAAAATTAGGTTTACATTTTATGTATAATGCAGGCCATAGGTTTTTTTTTTAATTAACTATGCAAAGGACATTAGGAGAAGAGAAAGCAATATTTACAAATTAACAGTCTGATTAAGAGATAAGTTGAGGAAGCAGAGCACAAAGAAAGAGGTTACAAATGAACACAGGAATGGGAGCACTGTGATGAGAGTAACCCAATAAACCTAAACTCTCTGGGGTAAGGCAGAAAGGATAAACCAAAGTTATCCTAGTTTCTTTTTAAACTTGAAATTTGGAAACCCAAAATTTTGTAAATCCAAAACCCACGCTGTGTAATTCCATCAAGGGCCAAGATTCAGAGATTATAAAACAAAGCTCCCAGAACTACACAGCCGCAAATGCGCAAATGCAGCGAGGGACCTCTTATACCCTAGTTCTTAGAGCCTAGTTCTCCCTCTCAGAGGACCTGGCAAGATATGGAGAGCATTCTGCTACATGGCAGAGCCCAGCAAGCTCTCTGTGGTGTATTCAATATGCCAAATACAGTAACAATGATAGGTCTCATTCCCCTTACCCTGAAAGAGCCTTCAATGCGCACCGCTGGGAAGAACAAGTAAAGAGAGGCAGCTAAAATCTCAGGGCTAGGATAAATGGATATGTTACTGTGCCGCTCAAGCAAATCAATGATGAACGGGATGACAGTGATACAGTGAATTCATATTTTCTTCCTTAATGGCAAATGGGAATGGATATTTTATTTTTGCTTGAACCCTTATAATTCATTTTGGTAGGTATTTGCTGTAAAAAGATAAAATGTGGTACCTTAAAATTTCCATATGTTTCATGCTGGAGAGATAGTACAGCTGTTAGGGTTTTTGTCTTGTACGTGGAGAACTGGGATTGGATTTTCTACACTCCATCTGGTCCCTGAGTACTGTCAGGAGTGATTCCAGAGTGTAGAGCCAGGAGTAAGCCCTGAACACAGTTTAGTGTGGCCCCCAAACCAAAAAAGAAACTAACAAAAACTTTATTTAAGCTTATAAAATTTATTTAAGCCTTTGTCAGTTCCAAGGAAGGAAGAGAGAGAGAAAGAGAGAGAAAGAGAGAAAGAAGAAAGAAAGAGAGAGAAAGAGAGAGAAAGAGAGAAAGAAGAAAGAAAGAAAGAAAGAAAGAAAGAAAGAAAGAAAGAAAGAAAGAAAGAAAGAAAGAAAGAAAGAGAAAAAAGAAAAAAGAAAGGAAGAAAGAAAGAAGGAAGGAAGAAGAAAGAAAGAAAGAAAGAAAGAAAGAAAGAAAGAAAGAAAGAAAGAAAGAAAGAAAGAAAGAAAGAAAGAAAAGAAAGAAAGAAAGAAAGAAGAATGAAAAGAAGGAAGGAAGGAAGGAAGGAAGGAAGGAAGGAAGGAAGGAAGGGAAGGAAGGAAGGAAGGAAGGAAGGAAGGAAGGAAGGGAGGATGAGGAGGGAGAAAGAGAGAAAGAGAGAGAGAAAGAAGAAAGAAAGAAAGAAAGAAAGAAAGAAAGAAAGAAAGAAAGAAAGAAAGAAAGAAAGAAAGAAAGAAAGAAAGAAAGAAAGGAAAGAAAGAAAGAAAGAAAGAAAGAAAGAAAGAAAGGGAGGACAGAAGGAAGGAGGGATGGAGGGAGGGAGGGAGAAAGAGAGAAAGAAAGAGGGAAATAAGGAAGGAAAAAAGAAGGAAGGAAGGAAGGAAGGAAGGAAGGAAGAAGGATGAGAAAAAGAAAAAGAAGGAAAGAAAAACAGGGCAGGGCACTTGCCTTGCATGGGGCTGATCTAGATTTAGTCCACAGCCCCTCATCTTGTCCCTGAGTGCAAAAACCAGGAGTAATTCTGAAACACCTCCAGGTATAGCCAAAACAAACAAACAAAAATAAATGGCAGAAAATTTAGGGTAACTCCAACTCTCTTTGTACAAATGAATCATTTTGCAGATAACCAGGGTAAGGAAGAGTCACTCAAGAGTAGTCGTATAAAATGGGAGGAAGAAAGATGCTATCTTATATATTTTCATCCCATTCTAAACTCATTTATCTTCTTTAATCAGGCATGCATAATGTCAGAATCTACATGTCTCAGTTAAGATAAAGAATTTACTCACAGCCTAAACTTTCTTCTTTTACACATTTATCACATTCATTTTTCACTTTCTGAATATTTTTCCCTGCCTATGCTTGAACTTATTGATTAGATTTAGTGTAATATTGGGGATATAGTGATGATTTTCTGCAGTTACTTTCCTCAGAGATCATTTATAATTTAGTAGTCACTATATTTGCAAAACCAATAAAGCAGAATAGTTTTAAGAAAAACAACTCTTATCTGCTACATGTCAGTTTGAAAATTATTTTACTATAAGTATTGTTTCTGCCCTGATGATTTCTCAAATCTTTTAGCTGACATTTCTCTGTATCAAAAAATAAACTTTCCCTTCATTTCACCATATTTTGAAGTTATTGATTAGCTAGAAAATATAAGCAGATAAATCATAAAAACACAGGTTTACTCAGCAAGGTAAAAATCATCATCATCATCATCATCATAATCATCATCATTGATCATAAGACTTTCTCGAGTGGTCTCAGTAACATCTCCATTCATCCTAGCCCTGAGATTTTAGAAGCTTCTCTTTTTTCGTCCTTCCCAACAGTGCCGAATTGGAGGCTCTTTCAGGGCCAGGGGAATGAGACCCATCATTGTTACTGGTTTGGGCATATGAATATGCCACGGGGAGCTTGCCAGGCTCTCCCATGTGGGCAGGAAACTCTCAGTAGCTAGCCAGGTTTGCCCAGAGGGAGAACTAGACTATAAGATGTTGGGAGCTTGGTTTCATATTGTCTGGATGTTGGCTATTGATGGGATTACACAATGTGTCAGGTGCAGTATCTGTTGTGATCGCCTAGCCACTGGAAAATCCCGCTCTGAGCAGACTTGAAGGTCTCAGCCCTGGGTCCCACACACCTGGGTTCCTCTGCCAGTTCAAGTGAAAATAAAGGCGTTTTTTTTTCTTGCATAAATACTATCTTCAATGACAGTGGATTTGAAACTAACACCTTCCTTCAGAGAGCTAACAATAAGTTTCCAAACACAAGTTAGGTACATCCATGCAGATGAAAGTGAGAAAAAAAAATCTTGGTACTGCCGAAATTGTGGACTATAGTTCTATGATATTCTATGTGCAGTGAGAAGTACTTGGGTTTGATGAATAACGGCCACCAGATTAGAACCAGTACAGTGAATAAAATATCTATTTGGATGAGTTCCTTATTGTGAAGATGCTGAGTTACAGAGCTCTTTCAGACATTGATTATTAAAATGATTAAGAGTTTTTTGCTGGAAGGCACTGCCCAAATCCCTTTGAACTCCATTTGCTTAAGACTCCTAGTACAGATTTTCAGGATCAATACCCAAAGTGTTTCCTTGTTAGAAGCCCCTTATCAGTGGGACTTGGCACTAATCTCTGGCACTGATAAGGAGGTGGTTACTTAGTAACTCAGAAACTAGTAACACTATCATCCTGTCGTCAACAACAACAACAACAACAACAACAACAACACCACCATTCTGAACTGGGAGAGGAAGCCGATGAAATTCTATCTCTTCCCAAAGCACATCTATCCATGTATGCCAGTATCATCACATTATTGCTCTATGTCATCTATCATTTTTGCTCTTTCCACCTCTCAAGTATCTTTGTGAGTTTATAAATAATATCATTTGCACAGGATTTTCTGTACAACTTGGCTTGTTTGATCTGTGCATACACATTCTCTCTTCTCAGCTGATCCACTGTACCTACAATAATTTTTGTAACATTTTTGTATCTCCTGATGTTTGCTTTGGTTGATTTTGCATCATTACTTATTTCAGAGTTTCACACTGAAGGACAGGGTTAAAAAAACAAATTTGCATATATTGTAGTCTTATTATTTCTCATCACTAAACTTGGTAAGGGTGAATCTATCATCCACAATTGATTGTTTCTCTAGCATGTATAACCTACTGTGCTTATAATCAATTTCCATCACTTAATTTTTTTGTAATTTTACAACATAAGTTTTAATGTTTAACACTTTAATTTTTGGTTACATAAAGACTCTGATAAAATAATCTAAGATGATCTTACATTTATGATGATAACTACCACTTCAACTTCTGATGATTTTTATCAGCCTAAAATGACATGGCATATCCGTGCGTATTGGATATGCCAAAAACAGTAACAATAAGTCTCTCAATGAGAGATGTTACTGGTGCCCGCTTGAACAAATCAATGAGCAAGGGAATGACAGTGACAGTGACATTGAAAATGACATGATTTTATGTGATGATGTCACAAAATATTTAAAAACACAAAACCCAGGCTTTGTCACTATAAATGCTTGAGAGTTTTCCTTTGAAGAAACCATTGAAAACATCACACACAATATTTTATCTCTTAAGGAAGTAGTGGAAGAAAGAGATATAAATTTGAATGAACTACACCATAAAATTAATGGGCAAACATTACCACTAGGTATATTTAGCATTTCCTAAGAATATTAGTGGAATTTTTATGATAATAATGTTAAAGCACATCTTGAAGTGTAACAGAAATTCTTTCTTTCTTCCTTCCTTTCTTTCTTTCTTCCTTTCTTTTTTTTTCTTTCTTTCTCTCTTTCTCTCTTTCTTTCTTTCTTTCTTTCTTTCTTTCTTTCTTTCTTTCTTTCTTTCTTTCTTTCTTTCTTTCTTTCTTTCTTTCTTTCTTTCTTTCTTTCTTTCTTTCTTTCTTTCTTTCTTTCTTTCTTTCTTTCTTTCTTTCTTTCTTTCTTTCTTTCTGTTTTGCTTTTTGGGTCACAACCAGAGATGTTAAGAGTTACTCCTAGCTCTGCACTCAGGAATTACTCCTGGTGGTGCTTGGGGGGACCATATGGGATGTTGAGGATCAAACCTGGGTTGACGGCATGCAAGGCAAACGCCCTACCAGCTGTACTATAACTCCAGCCCCATAGAGATTTTTATTTTGTCATATTCATAAATATAAGCCTAGACAATTAGTTGCATAGATGTTAATGAGGTCACATTGAAAAATGAAGAGAGAGAGAGAGAGAGAGATGTAAATTGGTCCGTGTTCATATTGCATGCATTTCTCTTTGACCTTGAAATCACATTCCTTCTTCTACTGTGGGCCTCCTGCTCAGGGGTCTAATCTGCACAGACATTCTGATAGCAAAGCAAAATAGTGAAGATGGAGACTGAATCAGTTGTGACATTTAAAATTTACCATAAAGCATGGAATCCCTTGAGGAAAATGCTTTAAGAAAGTATCTTAGGCTCGCTCTAAGATAAGATCCCTACTTATTATGTAGCTCACACACTATAATTGGCCAACAATTCCAGTTCAACTGTGTAATGTGAGGGCAAAACATTTTCAAAACTGTAAACAATTTAGTAATTGAAAATATTACTTAATTTATTATTTTTATACAGAGTTCTACCTTCTTTCAATATAAATGTCAGTACTCATTGTCTCCTTGAGCTCCGTTGAACACATGACTCACAATGGAAAGTACTTTAAACACTTTGAATCATCTGATGACTGTGATTAAGGTGGATGATGCAGAATGTAAAAAGGATTTGCATCAGTCAGTGGACTCACAGATGAAATAACTGGAAATAAGTGACTCATACAGTGTAACCTCTGGCTTCGATGAGCAATCTCAGAATCCCTTTGCACTGATGCACCTTCCTCTCCAATAGATATATATTTTAATAAGACACTGAATCATATAATTTTGGAATTGTAAAGGACTTTAGAACCCCTTGTACTATGGTCTTTACAATTTCAGAGAAGAAATAATCACTCAATTTATCTTCTGGGCAAGAGTGCTGTACAGGTAACATAGTGTGGTCTTATCAATTCTGAACCAGTGATTTCTCTTTCTCCCATTTTCCCTCTCCACTCCCTCCCATTTATCTCACCTTGCTTCCTCTCACTATCACACATCACACATATATAGTTCTCTGCTCCTTTAAGAACAACTGTTGCAACAATTTGAAAAATCCAAAGAAATGCGTCAGTTTCTTTAATTGATTGACATTCAATGAAATAGAAACATTAGGTTATGCTATATCTCAAGTTTAAAAAAATTGAGAAAGAAATTATTTCTTTTTAATTATTTTTGAAAAGTTTCTGCATTTCAAGAGCTCTTAATATGTTTTGTTGCCTTTGTACTACAGAAAATTAGACACAACCTCCAATTAATGCTAAATATTATGAAATAAAAGACTCTATTACTATGTAATTAAAGTCAACTGGGAAAACCAAACTGCCATGGGATATTCCATTAAAAACTATCCCCATTATCATCTAAAATTAAAATGCTTCTTCTAGTTACAAGCATTCTTCTCAATACTTCTCTGCATGCATTGATATTTATGGGATCAATATGTAATTTAGTATCAGTATGTTTAATCATAATCAGCCAGAGTGCTGTGTTTAGCTTAACTTATAAAATGTACTATAATGATTCTAAAATGTTTAATTTAAGAATCACTGCCTTTGTGCATATGAATCAGAGACCTGTGTTTAATTATTGATAGCAATTAGTACACAGAAACAGACAAACACCATCTGGTGGTAGAAGTGTTTCTCTAACTGTCCCCCTTTCATTCTTGGTTCTAAAGTAATACAGCATTGATTGGGTTTTGCAAGGCAGAGAAGCCGGTTTTCTTTCTGTACCTCAACTACTAGAATTTCTGTCCCTTTAAGTCTCACAGTTTCAATATTCATTATCCTTTGACCAAAATGATCCACTACTTTGTAATAGTCAATTGGCATCATAATCAGAGCTCAATGAAATATTTTAGCAAGAACTCCTTCCTCTGTATAGATCTCATGAATAATAAAGAGTGATGTCAGTGTGGTTGGACCTCAAGGTCAGATATTCAGAGCAAAAGCAACACTTAGAGTGTTAGGGAAAAAATCACTAAACATTGACTAATTAGGTGCATATTTTGTCTAGATAGGAAAAGATGCACATGTATGAATACGTGGCTGTGTGTTGATATATTGATTGGGTAGACACCTTCTTTTCTATATAAAGAAAATTTTTAAGTGTCAAAAATGAGGATAGAAGAAATAACTACATATAAACTTAAAGGGATGTCAAAAATAACATTCACCCTAAAATAGCTTTTTGTTTCCTCAGTACACCTGCTTAATGCCCATATGGGAATATCATACCAGGTCACCAGCGATCCATTATTGCTTAGTTGTCTTATTTCTTCTCATTTAATCTTGCTTGAGTACTCTGTGATGCATAGTAAGGCATATGTCCATACACATCTTCATCCCTTAGCACTGGTTTGTGACTGTGCTAAACCTAAGACAGTTTAATCTCCCAGAACTATTCTGGTTCCCCAGAATAGTTTTGGGAAACCCATTTTTAAGATTTCTGATTCATGACAAGACATTCACTTCAATAAGCAAACTACAAAAAATTGCAATTATTATTTCATCTTAATGTGGGCATTAAAAAGGAACACTAACATGTAAATATCTAATTCAGCAGTGGGCAAAAAGAGACTATGGAACTTCTAGATCAACTTGCAAGCCAGGTGTAATGGCCACTTCACCCGGAAAAGTACAACTGGGGTAGATGATGAAGGCTTAAAAGAAATTTCCAGGGAGGTCAGAAATCTCTCATTTCTAATTTAACCATCCTTTCCTTCATATAGATCAGCATCTTCTGTTTTTTTATGTATTCTATTTACTTATGTATTTTTTGCTTTTTGGGTCACATCCAGCAATGCACAGGGGTTACTCCTGGCTGTGCACTCAGAAATTACTCCTGGCGGTGCTCAGGGGACCGTATGGGAATTGATCCCCGGTCGGGTGCTTGCAAGGCAAACACTTGGAGCTATCGCTCCAGCCCCTCTTCTAGTTTTGTTTTTTTTAAGCTTATTTATCCTTAACTAGAATCCGACCTGGAATCTAGTTCTAATGAAAACAATAGTAACAGAAATATCGATACAACAGAAGTCTATACCACGGTTTAATGGGGTGTGAAGAAAGGTGGAAGCAGTTGTTTTAAGCTGTGTTATAGTTCTAGCAAATGCATCTATTTACTACAGAGTCTTAGTTTCTTGGAAAAAGGGTCATACAGGAAGTTCAAACACTGGCTTCAGTCATTAGATTTCACAGAATAATTTTACAACAGAAAGAGTACTTGGAAATTTCCAGAGAGTAGATGAAAATCAAGAACAAAATGTAAGTCTCTGACTTAATTCATTGGATTTAGAGCCCAATTCATAGAGTTATTGGGCCCTACAGTGTTATCTCAGAGTCCGTTTTCAAGAATAGTGAATAAGCAAGGGAATTTGGACAACCTGAGTCATCTTTTAGTATTTCATCTCACTTTTATAGCAAATACCTTTTTATCTATTTTGTGCAGCAAACTTCTGTGAGGTAGTTTATTTAGAAATAAGAGTTTAATCATTTGAAAAGACTTAAAAACATATCACTTGACTAGTGCTTAAGGATGATGGGGATTTAGCACCTCAGAAGTCAGACTCAGTTCTCTTCAGGTGAGTTGCATGCCTCATTTCTAATGCTGAGTGATGGTACAAAGACTTCTACTACTAGTCTTGTGATAAGCTTAGGCATTGAGGTAACCTTCTGCAGAGGTGGAAACAAAAACCGGGGGATTGCGGAGATTGATATCACACACACACACACACACACACACACACATCCTAGAGTGTATGCAGAAATATGGGTGTATATGGACAGAGAATGCTAGCATGAAGCTTGATTAGCAGACTCCTATAATAGTGACCTCTTCCAGTTGGAGGACATTTGATCAGAGTCTAATTTACAAGGCATGATACATGAGTTTCTTATTCTATTCACTGACTTAATCCAATTTCTGTGAAGAGGTTAAAAGCATTGCAGATCACTGTACTATTTTCTTTAGACATCATCCCTGAACTATAGATAATTGTAGCTGCAGCTGTTCATGAAATATTCATGCATTCAAACAAGGCTTAAGAAAAGTCAAGACCGATGACATAAAGGCAATGGGGCAAACTTGTTCAAAGGTCACCCACATATTTTTCTCACAAAATATCCTGGCAGAGGATTGAAAAGTAACACATTCTTCATAGGAAAAATAGCAAGAAAAAATCCAGCCACTAGTAAAAACAATCTGGTTATATTGCTTCGAATATATACCAATAAAGAGGACGTATTCTTATAATGCATAAATAAATATTTCTGAGTAATCTCTGCATTCTGTGGTAGGAACCCTTTCAGTAAAATATTTTACACATACTTCCAGTGCAATAACTATGTAGAAGTGAAGATTTAGGAAGTTTGTGTTTCAATGTCCAGAAAATATCTTTATGAGATTATATTCTTTTCCCTATTTAACTCATACCCTTTTGTCTTTTTTGTCTTTTACTCAAGAATTTCTCTTTGAAATTCTCATTGCTTCAAGAAAGTGGTCCATAGTATATAAATGGAAAGTAAGAGGGTATTTCATCTACTTCAAAGTATTGCTATTTATATGATCAATTAAGGTAAGAAATTGTGATTTTAAAATGTCATACTTGGTGAAGAATTTCAGAACCTACACTTTAGGGCTGAGGTCAAATTGAGTTTCTGAGAAAAGACCAACTGGGTATTTATAATTCTTAACCAGGTTATTGTGCATGGCCCCCAGAGCTTCACCAGAGGTATGTGATATGAATAAGATGTAAACTTTATTCAGGATAAAATTAGACCTGTGACTTTTACTAAGTGATAAAAAAACAAATGGGAAAAATCTCTTGTATGGAATTTTGTAAAGAAGCTCTTATAAAATTGTGTGTATTTAATGTTTGTACATTATTGTGGAAAGTAAAGAAATAAGACAAAGCAAATAGGTCTTAATGAAATCAAGTAAAAAGTGCTCAGAGCTTATAGAAAAATATGATGCCTCATTAGATAAATTGCTTAAAAAATGACTCCATAATATATTAGAATGTGAATGTGCATTCTAATGTAATTAGAATTTTGTTCAAATGTATATTACCAGGGCAATTTGCACAAACAAGATGCACTTAAAATAGTTGAGTTTCCAGATTTTAGAAATATTAAAGATAAATTTGCCTAATGACTCCCTATTTAAATATCTATGTATGATTCCTTACAGAAGGTCATTGGTTTCTGTTACATACCCAGAGATCAGGAGGTAAATAGAATCATGATTTAAAGTTTGGCCTCAGAAGTCAAGCAAACCCCAGGTCTACCAGTCTTTCAGTTATATAGGTTCTGCATTTGCGAGATAAATATAATTATTATGTAATAATCCTGTTATTCAAATATCCTAAGCAGTGGTGGTGATCAGAGCAGTCTTTCTTATAAAATATGGTTTTTGTCCCTTGTCCAGACCTAACTAGCTGCTAAAATCTTTGGTGTCCCCTGTGTGATCAGCGCTCCTCCATAAACTCTCAAGACTCTTGACTAAAGAGATTCCAGATAACTTTACAATGAGGTCAGACAACATCAAAAACAACCACGTGATTAGAATAGACTCTTCAGCACTATTCATACAACTGAAGAAAGGCAAAGAAGCTGGGGACAGACTACAGTCACCAATGATCAATGAGTTCCTAGATCATATCCAAGTAATGCAACTTTCATAAAGCCAAAGCGATGATGTTTGGAAGGCTTTTGAACTGATGAACGTATGAGAGTGCTGGATAGGGAAGCAGCACACCAGGGAACCCTTAAAAGCCTTTCCTCTCTACCACACCCATGTATCTCTTCCATTCCACTGTTCCTGAGTTGTGTCATTTGAGGTAAGTCAGAGATAAAAACTAAAATACATCCTAAACTTTGGTTAGCTACTTTAACAGTTATTGAACAAGAAGAATGAATCATGGGAACATCCTGTTTCTAGCCAATCAGTCATAAGTACAAAAGTGCCAAAAGTTGCCCTTAGTAAGTAATTATGTGAGATAGTGACACGCTAGAGCCTGGCAACCTATCTGTGTCGTATTTAATATGCCAAAAACAGTAACAACAGGTCTCACAGTGGAGACATTACTGGTGCTACTCGAGCAAATTGATGAACAAAGGGACGACAGTGCTACAGAGCTACAGTGACTTTAACTTTGGGGACTCCCTTAATTCTGGTCACTTAATATTAGATTGAATCCAGTGTTTACCCAGATGGTGTTCAGATGTTGATGAAGTAAAGCAATGCAGTGTGCTCTGACTTCATTGGTGCAGTTACTGCGCTATTAGCCAGGTGAGCTTTGAAAACCCTGTAAAACCTTTCTGTGAACTTTTATATCTTGTCAAACACATATTCATGTGACCGGAGAGATAGTACATGTGTAATGCACTGGTGCTGCTTCAGCTGACCTGGAATGGAATTACTGGCACCGGGTATGATCCCCTGAGCACTGCCAGAAGCCTGAGCATCACTTAGTGTGCCTCCTCCACACTCCTGTTATAACAAAAACCAAAATATTCATAACACCAATAAATAGGATTATTGATAACTTCAGGAAATAAACCTCAATATGCAGTGTTTTTGTAAATTTTGTGAGGAAATTGCACATAAATTAATTTCTCTGATAAACTTTGAATGACAAGAAAAATGCTTGGCTTGAGTGGCAGACATAAATACATTAGATATTTTTCAAACTTATGAATTGTTTTCTTCTTGGGAGTGCAACTGGATGAATTCCCTCAGTTTTCTTATAATAAGCTGAACTTTTTGGTTTTTTATTGTATTGGGCCACACACTGTGATGCTCAGGGATTGCTCCTAATTCTTTGCTTAGGAATTACCTCTGGTGTGCTGGGAGGGACTATATGGGATGCCAAGGATCAAACCTGGTTAGCTGGATTCACAGCAAGTATTCTACTCCCTGTGCTATCTCTGCAGCCTCTGACACTGAGCTAAACTTCACCACCATTAAAATAAGGCGAAGGGATGTGGAGTTCCTTGGGATCTGGCTCTAACGAACTGAGTTATCCTTAGCAAGAAGATGGTGGGAGGGTAGGAAACAGGGGAAAGAAGATTTCTGGGGGTTCTTCTGAAATGAGGATGAAGGGAAGGGGTCACTCTGGCATAAGGTGTAGCACTGAGCATTGTATGAAAGTGACTCATTCAGCAATGGTATTATAAGTCAAGGTGATGAAAAATATCTTCCACATTCCTCTTGTGGCTTGATGCAGACAAGGCACTAATTTTGGAAGCCACAAGACAAATTTGTCTTTCTAGATAGAAATTAGGAGGACATTCTGCTGCAAGGAGAAACAGCTACTTAAAACAGAGTCAAAGGCTGGAGCGATAGCACAGCAGGTAGGGCACTTGCCTTGCATGCAGCCGACCCGGGTTTGATTCCCAGCATCCCATATGGTCCACTGAGCACCACCAGGAGTAATTCCTGAGTGCAGAGCCAAGAGTCATTTCTGTTTATCTCTGGGTGTGACCCAAAAAGAAAAAAAAGAGTTGAAACTTCTGTCATATTTTGTTGAAACAATAGTAATTAACATAGCTAGGATTCAGAAGATGATCATTTTGCTATGGACTCCAACATTATCAGATGAGGTTTACACTTAGATGAGGTATGCGATCTTTCCATATCTTAGCATACTCATCTGCAGAATTGCACTAATTATGATTTTTTTAACCTCATATAGAGAATCACAAGAGAGCCCTAATAAGATAATGGACCTGAGAGAATACTGAAGGGCATGACATATAATATGTGTGCAAAGTACTGTAAAATAATTTGGGGTGCTTAAATCTCTTAAGTGACCAGTAAATTGAATTGATACATCCACTTTGTGAGCAAAAGACCTTGTTTTTTCTAAGTAGGAACCATTTGCTGCTAAGCTTCTAAAATGGTAATTAGTCTAGATAGAACATCAGGATATTCTTAAAAGAGAGTTGGCACCTGGCACTGTATAGTTCGGCTGCTACTGCTGGTGATGGAGATATTCTTTTTGTTTTACTATGTAGAAAACAGTCACTAACTATAAACTAAGGCTAATCACAACTTAATCTGTAGCATCACTCAGACTAAAACCAGATTAATCTCACTGTTTAAAGTGGACATGCAAATGAATTAGGCCCCAAAGTGTATCATGAGCATGAAACAAGATGATGCTAAATGCTTTGCCTCTGAGATTCCAGAGTAGTGCTTTCAGATTGTGAATTTTCTTTTCTATTTCTTTCTCCATTTACAGTCATACATGAAAAATTTAGTACATATAGTTTTAACCAAAAAACAATTACACTAATTTACACTTTCTACCGCATGCAGAGTCCTCTTATACATAATGTACTAATTTAACATCACCCCTGTTAGATTATCGAATGGAACAAGATTGTTTAATTCCATTAAGTCCGGTTTATCACTATAGATGCCCCAATATTTCTGCTCCCCCGCATTCCAGTCTCTATTACCTATAACAATATTGATCTAAAAGTTTAATCACATAATCCATTTCTAGAATTATTCCACATTATTGCTTAAATAGTTCTAGGAAGAATAATTATAACCAAATATGTCCTTGTCTTAATTTTCACAAGGGGATGTGTTAAATTACTTTGTAAAATAATTTAAATCTCAGATGAAAAGAAAATGGCAAAAGAGTCTTGATGCATTCTTACAAGTGAAATAGAAAATCTTGAGAAAGCACGTCAGGTTCTTAATGTGAGAGACACTTTAGGCTTTGCACGCAAATGACCTTGAGTTGAGGGTATAGGAATCCTCTAGAAGCTAAAAGAGAGACAAGAAAAATGATTGTTAGAAGGGATCACTAAGACAAGGATGGCTGGAGGAATTGTTCGGGATGGAAGACGTGTGCTGAAAATAGAAAAAGGACCAAACGGGATAACCTCTCAGTATCTGTATTGCAAACCATAATGCCCCAAAATAGAGAGAGAGTATGGGGGACATTGTCTGTCATGGAGGCCCGGGGAGGGTTGGATAGGAGATGTATACTGGGGGCATTGGTGGTGGAGAATGTGCATTGGTGGAGGGATGGGTCTCTGATCATTGTATGATTGAAACTCAAACATGAAAGCTTGTAACTGTATCTGATGGTGATTCAATTAATTTTTTTAAAAAAAATATTTATTTAAATAAAATCACAACCTTACTGACACCATGAGTTTATCTTTATTTCTGCCTACTGTTTGGTTTAAATTCACTGTTTGGTACCTTAACACATCATTAATGGAAACAAATACATATATGTGTACATTATAACACTTCTTATAGAAATCTTCTGTCCATTACAGGAATTAAAATTTCTAAAGATTTGTATCACTGAGATTATTTTAGCACAGAAGTATTGCTTGATTCAAATTCTAGGGTGTAAGAGGTTTGAACTTTTGCCCTCAATAAATTGAACGTTAAACTTCATGTTCCAACTTGTGTAATCTTTAAAATGTCTTATTTTAATATGATCTACTATTCCTAAACTTGTAATAATTGGGGAGAAGTCACAGTATTGTTATATTAGTACATATAAATCCCTCTCTCCATTGTCACACTTTCATTTTATTTTTGACCTCCAGAGAAGTATTCAGAAGACTTGAGGGTCCTACAATCAATTCTCAGCAAACTAGCTGTCAGTTCAATGCAAGTTCCTAAGGATGTGATGCTGTCAGGTCCTGCTGCTCCTGCTTTTCTGGGCCAGCGCACAGTACTCAGAGCTTTAGGACTGCACTTGGCAATGCGTAGGTGATCATGTGGTGACATAAATCTAAGCAGTGGTAGGTATATGATAGGCATGCACTCTAGTTTCTGTATTCTGATCCCTTATTGTTAATTTATAGGTATTTTCAATGTGGTCTTTCATCGTTTTATTGGTTTTGTGTTAAGGTCACACCCACTGGTGCTCAGGGGTCACACATAACATGGTACCCAAGAGACAATATGGTGCGAGGGACTGAATCTGGTACCTTTACATGCAAAACATGTGCTCCAGTTCTGTCATCATATATATATATATATACACATATATAAAATATATGTACACACACATATATATACATATATATGATTTTTACTCAATTGTTTGTTCCTCTTTATTTTTGTTTTTCTCTCTTTCTGGGACTAGTCTATTGCCATCACATTTATTTGATTTTCTCTATATTTTAGCCATATTTTCCGCTTTCTTATTCATTCTTTTGAGGATAATGTGGGAGGATAGGTTTTTTTTTTATATCATCTGATATCCCAGTGTGTTAATTCATTACTCAGAAGTCTCATCTTGCCTTTATAAAAATTGCAGTTATTATATTTTTCATATATTTCTGTTTGGTTCTTTTATGAGTTTATTTTATATTGCTAATCTTTTGTGCTGGAAAATTTCCAAAGCCACTAGCTGAGATATAATTATTTGACTGAGTTAAAAAAAATATTCTCTAGGTTGAAATTCAATTTTAGTCTTAACTTTTTAGAGGTATAATTGAAATTTAAATGTAAGATACAAATTCAATCCTAATTAGTAGTTTATGTGGGTGAGTAGATTTTGGCAAAATATACTTTCTAATTTGTTGACTAATCTGAGTCATTTAAAAAAAAGTATTCTTAAAAGACATGGCATAGTGCAAGATTTTGACAGTTCTATTGTAAAGGCTATGAATGAAAGCCTGATTCACAGGCCTAGAACGGTGCCTTTCTCACACATACCAGGCAATCAATAAATACCTGCTTAATAAGCCAATTAATAGGTACCTTGTGAGTAACACAATTTAGTGCTTTCCACCTCTGTAATTAATCAGACTTGAAAACATCCCAGTTTTAATAGAAACTTGAGTGCTGGATTTTCTTTCTATTACTAAAGCTGTGTGGGTGGGTGTAGGAGAATAATGCTTGCCTCATTCTGTCATTTTACAGACTGTGATGGCCTTCAAGAGGTAGTGATATGCAGAAAGTACTCATTACATTTCTTCAGTGAAAATCCTCCATGAGATACCTTTAACAATTCTAACCAAAAAAAAATACATTTTCTTTTAGAAGGTAGTGGGAAGAAAGAAAACAGGTGGGGAGGAGCTAAAAAATACAATACCTAGGAGTTGGAGAGGTAGAACAGTAGCAAAGGTACTTTCCTTACAGGTAGACAACCTGAACTGAATCCCCGGTACTGTAAATGGTCCCTGGAGCAATCACCACCAGGTGTGTTCCCTCAGTACAGCAACAGGAGTGAATGCTGACTATTTACAGGTATGGTATCAAATACATACCAAGGATATTTTTTGTGTTTGATATTCTTTGCTGAAAGAAGATTGGGCAGAAGCGTTCTAGATCCCAGAGTCTTATAATGTAGATTGTAACCTTATATAGTGTGGTGTAAGGTTATTATATGGTCCTTATGGAATATTATGCATATTATGGTCCTTATGGAATATCTTAAAATGTGTTAATATGCCCAAAAGGGGAGAGAGAGAGAGAGAGAGAGAGAGAGAGAAAGAGAGAGAGAAAGAGAGAAAGTGTCTCCCATAGAGGCAGGAGGGCAGAAGAGGACTGGGGCCATTGGGAAATGTACACTGGTGAAGGTGTCAGAACATTATATGACTGTTAATGAGCAACTTTATAACTGTGATCTCACCGTGATTCAATAAAAATTAAAATAAATAACATTTAAATAATAGTAAAAATGTGTTTCAAAATAAGTTTTGTGATTTATTATCAGTAACTATTTGATTTGTATACCTATTTTACATAACATACACAGGATTGATAAACATTTCTTGAGTGAAATGAGACAGCAAATGGAAAAAGTTTAAGGTGTTCTTCTTAAGATCATTGTGCAATCTAATGAATGTTTGTTAAGGCCTTCAAGGAATCCATGAAGGTGGTAGAAGCCAGCATCATCAGAAGGGCATGCAAGTTTTAGAAAATAAGTCAGTCTAGCATCACTGCTGAACCCGTTTATTGGTGAGGGACAGACCAAAACTTAGTCCAATGTTGTCTTTAAGTTCAACCCCTGTGATCTTCAATAGGGAAACATCCCTATATGGGAGGTCTGCAAATTATTTTCTCCTAGTTGCCATAGGAAATAGTGTTTGAATTTCAGATTTTGTGCCCATAAATCATTGACATTTTTTAAGTATATATTACTTTGATCACAATGTTATTTTGTGAAATGACAGGAAGTTCTTAATATTTGTGATTAAATTTATACATAAGCTTTTCTTATAGTAAGTTATTACCAAAGGGGACTTTTTAAAAACTAAACAGGATATGCTTATCAAGTTCGTGATGAATAGCTTCTTTTAGATATAGTATTCTTTGACTTATGAAATTCTATTATGGATTACTTGTATCACTTGTATCACTTGTCATCCCATTGATCCTTGATTTGCTAGAGCGGGCACCAGTAATGTCTCCATTTGTTCCTGTTGCGTGCTAGTGTAGACCAATGATATTTGCTCATTCCAGGAATAGGAAGAGCCTCAAATCATTCACGCAGGGTTTTGATGAAGAAGTCTGACCATCTCATTTGTGGGCGGCCACACGGTCCTTTGATGTCCTGTGGAATCCTTTTCTGAATCTCGGCTTACTGGCGGCAGATTCTTCAGGTGTTCAGGTCTGACCTTGTCTGGACCAGGTGCTGTACATGACTTTATCAACAAAATGGTGTGTCGGATTTCAGAAGGGGGAATGTTGGGAATAACATATCCATCCTGTGAAATTTGGTATGTTGGCAGGTGGACGTGGATGTCAAAGAGATCCGAGTAGAAGTTATGAATAATCCTCTCCATTGCCCTTCTGGAAGATGTGATAGATTTATCAGGATGTCAGAGGGCAGTCATCTTGGTCTTGTAGTTGGTGAAGGACAGGAGAGCATTGCAAATACTTTTCCTGGCTTCTGCCGCATTGCCAACACTGCTGCTCTTCTCTCTTTGAGGTCTTCCCTTATCGCTTCTCTGCACAGCTTTGTGAGCTCGGATGTTAGCTTGTGGTTGCCTGAGGCTCGTGCCAAACCACGACGTTGGCGAATGAGCTCGAGAGTTTCCGAAGACAGGCTTCTGTTTGTGGCTTTCTCACTCTCAGCATTCTTCTCACAGTCATGGAGGTGCCGAACCAGTCGATCGTATTCCTCATAGATGTTGTTCAACTGTCACTGTCATCCCATTGCTCATCGATTTGTTCTTCTGGGCACCAGTAACGTCTCTCATTGAGAGACTTATTGTTACTATTTTTGGCATATCCAATACTCACGGGTAGCTTGCCAGGCTCTGCCATAGTATATTTATTTAGTAAATGCTAGTTTCCTTAGTATTTATATCATCAATTTAGACCCAATCAAACAAGTTTTGTACACAGAGATGGGGAGTAGCTATCACAGCTTTTGCTTGGAAAGAGTTAATTATCCGTCAGATTTGTCAATTCAATGGAAAAGTGTGAAAGCTTCCTGAGATAATGTATAAATAAATAGATATAGCTGTGTTCAAAGAAAACTATTTTACAAGCAGGTTTCATTCTAGGTTTGGCTCACAAGTCATTATTTACTGACCTCTGATTTGGGTGAATAATCAACCATATATATATATGTATATATATACATGTACATATATGTGTGTGTTCGTGGCCCGCGTCGCGATTTCCCTTCGCCAGCAAAGAGTGAGACGACACGGGTTGAGGATCCTTCTGCAGCCGTTTTATTCAGTTAACTCACGAAGAGAAAGAACCACAACCCGGGTAATGGCAGTCCTTATATAGCCTGGTTGCCCCGCCTCTGACGTGGTGCTCATCTATTGGCTCTCGCCAATCACCCCATATGAGGTGGCGCTCTATTGGCTCTCGCCAATCACCCCATATGAGGTGGCGCTCTATTGGCTCTCGCCAATCACCCCATATGAGGTGGCGCTCATCTATTGGCTCCCGCCAATCACCCCATATGAGGTCACTCTGTCATGGCCGCCACTCATGAGCAATGTGGTCGTTGCACATGCGCAATGTGGTTGTTGCGCATGCGCGATATGGTTGTTTACCACATTGGGACACCGGATGTCGGCCAGTCATGCGCATGCGCAATGTGGTTGTTTACCACGTTGTGACACATGCGCAATGTGCTCTGGCTCCCTACATGTGTGTACATATATATATATAATGTCAGTTACAGAAAATAATTCTGATCCAACATATTGTATTTAGGGCATCATATTTAGAAAAGTGTGCAAGAGAAAGCTCAACAGGTAGTAAATCCCAAATTCTAAAGTCTGATGATGATCAATTCCAAGGAATTTGCATTTTATCCACAGACACTCATTACTACATTTTAAGCAGGATAATAGCATAAATTATTGACAGGAGCAGTGTAGAGTAAGGTGATACCAGAGAATAAGTGACTAAGTTGTGAATCCATCGCTTTAACAAATTATGAAAACTTGTCTCAAAGGGAAATGACTGAGGGGCCGGAGCGATAGCACAGCGGGTAGGGCGTTTGCCTTGCACGCGGCCGACCTGGGTTCAATCCCCGGCATCAAATATGGTCCCCCAAGCACTGCCAGGAGTAATTCCTGAGTGCAAAGCCAGGAGTAACCCCTGAGCATTGTGACCCAAAAAGCAAAAAAAAAAAAAAGGAAATGACTGATTACTTATGAAGAAGGAATGGGAAAAAAAACTAAAGGGGCCACATTCACAAAATGCAGTGGAATTAAATGTATGAAAGACAAATTATCCTAGAGTAGTGGAGAGTTTGGTTTAGACCTGAATTAACTATAAACCAAGTATAAACAATGATACCTTTTACTGAAAAAATATGCTTAAATAAAGGAAATACTAGACTTTTGTTCTGTTTATAGGCCTCTTGATCCCGAACTATAGAGTCATGTCACTTTGATTACACCTTATATTTTTTTTACACAAATAACTATTTGTTTACACAAATTAACTTGTTAACACAAAGTCACATATATCAACAATGGTTTATTCATTTTGATTACATAAAGAAAATGTGGATGCCACATTATTTGGCATATTTCTATAACCACTGAGAATAGCAATCTATAAAATGACTTTTCAAAACCCTTAAATTTTAGATAAAATCTCCTTAGTAAATTTCTACTCCCAAATCACTTGCATTTCATTAAAAAATTGAGGTATTTCAGATGTGTTATCTGTGAGTATAAATGATCTGATATATTCTTTGAGGGGTAACAGAATGAAAATAATTGTTAAAATTATTCAATATTGATCAAGAATATTACAAGTTTTAAACACAATTGGTAATAAACTCAATCTATCAACACATTTTGAAGTGTAATAAAGCTTAATAAAACTCATAGCTTTAAGTTTGTTTTATATTATGAAAATAAAGTGATTTCTAAAGTTAAAGGATTAAAAGATGATAGTTATATATGCATGTTAAAACCTGTAGAGAGGAATGTGATAAAATTTGATAATCAACTGAAACTTTAAAAAACTGCTTTAACAAACTAGTAATAACAGAGAAATTTAATGTGATCAAAAGTATCTACAAAATATTCTAGAGTAAATATTATACTAAATGGCAAGAGAACATGATAAATGTATGTCTACATGCATGTGTATAATTAGAAGACATACAGAAATATGCACCAAACTTTTCCTTTAATTTTGCATACTTAAGATCATTGATAATTTTCTTTGATGATAAAAAGTATAAAGATTATTAAAAATGGAGATACTTTATTGTCACCCATTTTGGAAAACAATCTGTATATAAAACTTTAGTAGTATTGCATTACTTTGAATAAGTTATACTATTCTGCAACAGCAAAGAATCACAAATTATACAAGCTAAAAAACCAAAAGCTTATATTTTATTCACACTACCTGTCTAACAGGAATGAACAGCAAGTGCTCATAAACTCCACACAGAGACTCAACTGATGATGATATAACTGAGACAAAATTCACTTACTCTTTCCATGACACACATGTCATAAAATAAAGAAAATTAAAGCCGATCACTGATAATTATATTCATTTTTATATTTCTGATGTTGCAAATGTCTTTTCTAGTCATAATTTTTTTTCATTTGCCCAGAAAAGTCAGAAATACATTTTAGTTTCATGTAGGTGGAGAAGTGTAATCTTTTCTTGATCCCTGATTTTATGGAGCTAGATTTTCTGTGAAAAGCATGCTAGCTAACTTTAAAACATGTAGGTCAAATCCATTAATGATAGTATTCAGTAAACTTTCATTAGTATCACATTTCAGAAATAGAGTCAATGCATATACATTAGCAAATTTTAGTTTAGAAAATAAAACTTTAATTTAAAGTTATAATATAATAATGTGTATAATATATGGGCTGGAGCGATAGCACAGCGATAGAGCGTTCACCTTTCACGCAGCGGACCATGTTCGATTCCTCCGTCCCTCCTGGAGAGCCCGGCAAGCTACCGAGAGTATCGCACCCTCACTGCAGAGCCTGGCAAGCTACCCGTGGTATATTCGATATGCCAAAAACAGTAACAATAAGTCTCTCAATGAGAGACATTACTGGTGCCCACTTGAGCAAATCAATGAGTAACAGGATGACAGTGACAGTATAATACATAAAATTCTACAGTTTAGAAAATCTGAAAAAATAAAATGAATAAATTTATAATACTTTTACTCTAATATAGATATCTTAAATATGCCTCAAAAAATCTATGGATGTTTTGAGTTTACATTATGTACTTATTTTCTGTTTTATGGGTCCTTATATTTATTTTTATACAATCTAACAAACTAGTTCTAAATTGTTTAGAAAATCACCAAGGAAAAATTATTATGGATAAAATCAACCTGATAGTATAACTTGTCCTGTGAAAAAAAAGTAATAAGATTAGTACTTAGACCAGAATTATAGTATAAACCAAGGAAACTATGCAATTTTTTAACGCAATTCACATATTAGTTACCAAACTGGCATTGCAGATGATTATAGGAAAGCATAGATTCATAATGATTCACTCTTGAATGATAACTTACCTAGGAGCAATAGCATAGCGGGTAGGGAATTTGCCTTGCACGTGGCTGACCCAGGTTCAATTCCTCCATTCCTCTCAGAAAGCCTGGCAAGCTACTGAGAGTATCCTGCCCGCACAGCAGAGCCTGGCAAGCTACCCATGGTGTATTCGATATGCCAAAAACAGTAACAAGTCTCACAAAGGAAATGTTACTGGTGTCTGCTGGAGCAAATTGATGAACAATGGGACAACAGTGCTACTGTACTATTACATCTTTATTTATTTTTAAAAGTATTTATTTATTTATCTACAAAGCTGTTTATGATTGGATTTCAGTCATACAGTATTCCAACACCCATTTCTCCACCAGTGTATATTTCCCAACACCGGTGTCCTCAGGTTCCCTCCCATATGGCAGGCACTTTTCTTCTCTCTCTCTCTCTCTCTCTCTCTCTCTCTCTCTCTCTCTCTCTCTCTCTCTCTCTCTCTCTCTCTCTCTCTCTCTCTCTCTCTCCTTTTAGACCCTGTGGTTTGCAACATTGACACTGAAAGGTTATTTAGAATATCACTTACCAACTTTTTACCCTCAGCTCTTGTCCAGTGTGATTATTCCCAGCTATTATTATCATAATGGTCTCTTCTCTATTTTACCTTTAACTTGCCAATGTAATAAGTATTCTAAGATAAGATGCCTATCTTTCGTCATATACCCCTATTCTTATCTGGACATTTCATTGCAAATCCAATCAATCTCTACCATTCACTGTCTTTTCTTCAACACTTCCTTCTACCACAACGAAGGATATTAATTATTTTTTCCATGGTTGGGGTGTATGGGGCATAAGAAGGATAAGGACAAAGTAGACCCTCCTCAAATTGGCAACTACAAAACATTAAAAAAAACTATTCTTTCTGATGTTAATTTATGAAGTCTATTGGAAAAAAAAGCTCTTTTCAAAAAGCGACTCTGCGCCAGACGGTTTCTACTTGGGGCACCCCAAAGGGGGGGGGTGAGAACCCTCCCCGCCCAAAGAGACCCAACCCCAACAGCTGACCTCCACGACCCAACTGCAGCCATGCTCCAGGCCACTTTCTGGACACTCAGGCCAATCCTCACACATGAGTGAAGTCCCACAGAACTCAGATAATGTGGAACTTTGTGACCTCGGACTGTGGACTCAATGGACCTGGGAGCAGAGATTCTCTGCCTGCTATCCCCCAATCTCTGGTGACCCGGGGATCAGACCCATAAGCCACACCCTGCCACACCCTGCTAGCACCAGATAATCTCCACCCTCCAGATCTCAACGGGTGCTCCTCCTAGATGGGAGTAAAAAATGAGGCCCCCATAGCCATGCCACCTTACTGCTTCCACTGGGGTGCCTCAGAGGGGTCAGGTGAGAACACTTCCTGCCCCAAGGGCCCAGCCACTGCAGCTGACCTCTACTATCCAACTGCCGCCATGCTCCAAGCTGCTTTCTGTAACCATGCGGCTGCAAAGTGACTGTACAACACATTATTAGACACTTCCTACCATAAATATACCTCTCAGAGAGCCTGGCAAGCTACCGAGAATATCCTGCCTGCATGGGCAGAGCCTGGCAAGCTATCCATGGCATATTTGATATGCCAAAGCACTGTAGCACTGTCATTCCCGTTCATTAATTTGCTCGAGTGGGCACCAGTAACGTCTCCATTGTGAGACTTGCTGTTATTATTTTTGGCATATCGAATACACCACGGGTAACTTTCCAGGCTCTGCCATGCGGGCGGAATACTCTCGGTAGCTTGCCGGGCTCTCTGAGAGGGATGGAGGAATCGAACCTGGGTTGGCCATGTGCAAGGCAAACACCGTACCCGCTGTGCTATCGTGATAACACAGCAATATGCCAAAAACAGTAACAATAAGTCTCATTCCCCTGACTCTGAAAGATCCTCCAATCATTGGGAAAGATGAGGAAGGAGAAGCTGCTAAAATCTCAGGGATGGAAGGAATAGAGACGTTACTGGTGCCCACTTTAGTAATTGACAAACAATGGGATGACAATGATACAGTGATTGGGAAAAAAATACAAACATTTCTACTTTTTTTTGCTCTGCAATTATGGATTATCCAAAATCCATATTATGGTGTGGAGTATGTCAAGGTCATGCAGATATATCCTGGGCATCAAAACACAAAATATTAGAAACCCTGAAGAAATTGGCAAAGCCAATCTAATTTTCTATTTGTGGTGGATGAAATACAGATTAGGAGAAGCTGTGGAAGCAGAAAAGAACATTCAAACATTCACGTAAAAGAAAATTATAAAACAAGAGCTGTGGGGGCTGGGGTGGTAGCACAGCGAGTAGAACATTTGCCTTGCACGTAGCTGACTAGGGTTTGATTCCCAGCATCCCATATGGTCCCCTGAGCACCGTCGGGAGTAATTCCTGAGTCTAGAGCCAGGAGTAACCCCTGGCAATGAACAGGTGTGACCCAAAAAGCGGAAAAACAAAACAAAACAAAACAACAAAAAAACAACAGCTGTACCACCCTAGTGCAGGGATAGTGCAGCGGGTAAGGCAGGCATTTGCCCTGCACACTATTGACCTGGATTGGATTCCAGGCAACCAACGTGGTTCCCTGAGCCATCCAATACTGATCTATGCATGCAGAGCCAGGAGTGAATCCCAAGAATGACTGGATGTAGCTCCAGAACAAAAAGGGAAAAGGAAATAAAGTCACCAAGAATGTTATTTTCTGGTGGACTCACCTCATTTTTGATAGAAAAGAGACAAGGTAAGTTTTGAAGGTTTAAATGAAAAGGGTGATTCTAAGTGCTAAAGGTCAGTATTAATTAAAACAGAAGTACTCAAAAAGCCTTTAGAAAGAAAAGTTTAAAACCATGTGCTGAAGTTAGAATTCAAGATGAAAAATCCATGCAGAAATAGCACTAAGTGACTTATGTGATTCAATATACACAGCAAGTAAATTGTTTAACTTCTTAGGGAGTATTCATGGACCAAGACTTACAGATTGAAATTGTTGGACTAACAAATTCTTATATTTTTAAAAGATTTTTTTCCTCATCAATAACAGTGGTTAGCACAATTTTGACACTTTTAAAATTTATTTTCTTTTCCTTTTTTTAAAAAGAATACTTTGTTTTTTTGGTTTTTTTTTTTTTTTTGCTTTTTGGGTCATGCCCAGCAATGCACAGGGGTTACCTCCTGGCTTTGTACTCAGGAGTTACTCCTGGTGGTGCTCAGGGGACCATTATGGGATGCTCGCAATCGAACCCGAGTCGGCCACGTGCAAGGCAAACGCCCTACCTGCTGGCTGTGCTATTGCTCCAGCCTCCTAAAAAAGAATAGTTTTTATTGACACATAATTAGAAAGATAAAGGTGGGAGAAAGGTGGAAGTACACATTCAAAAGAGAGCACAGGCATCTCCAAGTGGAAATAGGCAAGCAAAGAAACATACAAAAAAAGAAGTTGTATTTTCAAGGAAGAACACGGGTTTAAAGAGCAGGTCGTCCATTTTTAATTTCTTTTTTTAGGAACTTAAGTACAGTTTAGTTGCCCAGGGGCAACTAAGACCAGTATGGAGTTTTGGGGAAATTTTTATTAAAGTTCACTTTTGTTTGATGGTTAAGTTTTGTTTGTTTTGGTTGGGTTGGGTGCATACCCAAGAGTACTCAAGGATTTTTCATGGCTCTGCACTCAGGGTTCGGGAAGCCATGTGGATTGCCATGGATCAAACCCAGGTTGGCTGTGTGCAGGGCAAGTGCTCTACATACTATAACTTATCTTCAAATCCCTGATGTGTTTTGTTTCTTAAGAGGGTAAGATGATAAGCTCGTATTCAAACATCATGGTTATTAATAAAGAATGAGAACTGCATCTTGGTCTAGGAGGAGAATCCTATTAAAATTTTCTTCTGAATAGTATATACGATTGCTTAAAGAAAATTTAAATCACAGTCCTCTTATTTCTAGGACTGAAAAAAGTCACAAAAGAATGTGAAGAATGGGAGTAGCAGGAGAGGAAGCAGGAGAGTGCATTGTGAAGGAAAAATGCAGGCCAGGGGGCTTACAGATGCACCAAGTGAAGGATTATAAAATTTTTTCCTGTGTTACTTAGATATGGATGTAGGTAAAATTATCCCATTATATGCGCAAATGTATACTTATTTGAATATAAATCATAAGTAGAGAAAATTATTTTAATTGAGCTATTAGGAAAACACCTCTAGCAAAATCAAAATTAAACTAGATGCTGCATTACACTTTCCAGAGCTGTGCATTTTAGCTAATGCATTTTTACCTTTATGGCAATTGTCATATACTCATGTTTCACGGAGAAAGTCCTACAGCATAGCGCTCAGTTTTCTATGCGTAGCCATGATGATTTGATCCTGTTCTTCATACAGTATAAATCATTTTGCCCCTATGCAGTTGATCTTGTTCCCTGATAACTGGTTCAAAATATTGGATTTACCTCTAATGCACTGTTACAGTCTGTGAGTATTCTGACAATAGTAATAATAAAAGCATCTTTCTATTTTTTTTTCCTTAATGTTGTTTTTCCTACTCTCTGGCTTCAATAGCTGAACATTTCTTTAGCTAGCTTTCAGTTAATTAAAAAGCCTGTAGCAGAGTACTCAATGTGCCCACAAGAAAACCTCAAACAGTACAGATGGCCCAACCTCTGCACTCAGAGGCAGAAAAGTGGTTCAAAACAGCTGTGGACTGAGAGGCCTTGGATGGCTCTGCCTTCTGGCATGCAAATAAGAGTAAATCTGATTTGAATCTCTAGCACTCAAATCAACAATTGTTATGGGAAACAGCTTTACAGCTGCGGGAATACTCAAAATTCACACTCAGTAGCCATAATGTTTTGCTGAAGCTGTGTGCTCTCTAGAATGATGCATATGCTATATATTGCCCGGAAATCTGTGGCTACATGTATCTGGTTACAGAGGATGACGGCACAGATTGAAGGAAAGGATGCAATGGTACCCCAAATTTTCTAGGAACAATCATTTATTTAAAAGAATTCTAAGGTATACTGTTGCTTACATTTCAGTATTTGAAATGTTTCTCGCCCCTACAGCTTAGCTGCAGCTACATATAACCTTATTATTTTGTATATGTGATAAAATTTGATCAGTTTTAATTGCATTTTGAAACATTTCCCTACCCTCAGACCCTCACAAAAGGAGCTCTAGATATTAATTTTCTTTTCTGTGTACATGAGGAAATTACTGCAAAGGCAAAATAAAACTAGTTTACTTTTATATGACCACATGATATTCACAAGGTCATGTCAGAGGGAAAAAGAAATGATCTCAGTCTAAAATCAAGGAATACATAACAAGTTGAGGTTGAGTTTCCACATACCAGTGATGAATCTCTTGTTGAATATTACTTTTAAATTAGTTGTTTTTGTATGCACAAGCTACTATTCCACCCACAAATTGGTAATACTTGATCAGTACAATTAAAACAATGCATTTATGAAACTAAAACCAGAGAACGTCATGCTTAATGAAATCAGGAAGAGAAAAGCAAGTACTAGAAGTTATCATTTTTCCATGGTATTAATAATAGCATGTCAGGGGAATGGAAGATATAAAAGGTGGGTAAACCCTTAGACCCCGGATTATAGAAATGAAAATACCAATGGAGAGAAATGGAGGAGGAAATAAGAGAAGATCTGGAGGTAAAATAGGGCCAACGGTCAGGGGTGTTGGTCTTATCTGTGGTGTAGAGGTGAAATATCTGTATACAAGCATCAATACCACTGTAAACATAGGACACAAACTATACTAAACAAACTTAAAAAAAACCGCTTTTAAGGAGACAGACAGGTGGTGGTGAACCTGGGATCATTGGTGGATGAACACTCGTACTGGTGGTGGAATTGGAGTTAGAATATTGTATGCTTGAAAGTCTATTACTGACACCTTAGAAAATCATGGTGCCCCTAAACAGAAACAAGAGGTGAATTTATTTTTATTTATATATTTATTTATTTATTTATTTATTTATTTTTTGCTTTTTTGGTCACACCTGGTGAGGCACAGGGGTTACTTCTGGCTTTGCACTCAGGAATTACTCCTGGCGGTGCTCAGGGGACCATATGGGATGCTGGGAATTGAACCCGGGCCGGCTGCATGCAAGGCATATGCCCTACCCACTGTGCTATCACTCCAGCCCCAAGAGGTGAATTTAATACAGAAAAGGATATAGAATACAATGAGATTGTGGGCTTATCTAGGGTTGAGGCATGAACCCAACAGTCATTTCCAATAAAACAATCAAGTACTTTCTAGTCTTTGGTATTCTGTTTAATTAAAGATGGAGTTATATGAAAGGAAAAATGATGAAGAATACAAGAGTATGTGAAGAACTTCTCTTACAGAGCTAGTTTAAATACACTCTGCAGAATAAATAAGAAATTAGTACCAATAAAATGAACATTTGTTTTTAAAGAACAAAATAAATTCATATCTGCAAGAGAAGCATATTCTGCTGACAGAGTTGATTATACTTTATATTAGAGTCAACAATGTAGTTATAGTGCTTATCTATCATTATAATAAGAAAACTACAGCAGTTTTTGTCCCTAATTACAATTATAGTGCTTTTTATTCAAGAAACAAAAACAGATTTTTTGTTTTCCAAATGTCTTTAATTTTAATGCTTAAATTAGGAATGCATTGAGATACAAGTTAATGTGTCAAATTTCAGGGTGGAATTCTAATCAAGATTTAGATAACAAATAATAAAACATATTATCATTACAGTTGTTTGTAGAAAGCACTATGGGAAAGATATTACACTCATTTCATTTATGTACTATATTATAGGTTTTCTGTTAAAAGATTACAGTAAGAGATGGAAAATCTAAGAGTCTTTTAAGATATAAACAAGCTAAACAATTGTCCAGGAAATGGTCTTTATAAGTGGATATAATGAAGCTATCTGGGAAATGCCTTTCGGAAAGTAATCATTAATCTTAAATAAAGCAAAATTTTGCCTTATAAAACATAATACTGTAACTTTTTTTAAAATTGAATCACCATGAGATACACAGTTACAAAGCTGTTCATGATTGGGTTTTTAGTCATACAATGTTCCACTACCTACCTATCCCTTCACTAGTGCACATTTCCTACTGCCGATTTTCCCAGTTTCCCTCCCACCCACATCACAAGCCTGCCTCTATGTTCTATGGCACTTCTCTCTCTCTCTTTCTCTGTGTTTGTCTCTCTCTTATCTCTGTCTTTACTTTCTTTCTTTCTTTCTTTCTTTCTTTCTTTCTTTCTTTCTTTCTTTCTTTCTTTCTTTCTTTCTTTCTTTCTTTCTTTCTTTCTTTCTTTCTTTCTTTCTTTCTTTCTTCTTTCTTTCTTTTCTTTCTCTCTTTCTCTCTTTCCTTCTGTCTCTTTCCTTCTCTCTCTTTCTCTCTCTCTCTTTCTCTATTTGTCTCTTTCACTCTCTTTCTCTCTTTCTCTCTCTCTTTCTCTCTCTCTTTCTCTCTCTTTCTTTCTTTCTTTCTTTCTTTCTTTCTTTCTTTCTTTCTTTCTTTCTTTCTTTCTTTCTTTCTTTCTTTCTTTCTTTCTTTCTTTCTTTCTTTCTTTCTTTCTTCCTTTCTTTCTCTCCTTTTGAGCATTATGGGTCACTGTAACTTTTACTGAATTAACACTAGTATTTTTTTAAATTTTTTTTTGACTGTGTAAAATAGCACTGAACTAGTGAACTAGGTTAAGATTTCTTTAGTGATGCCTTTTACAATTTGGTGCTAGCTTTCTCAGTAACACCTATAAGGTCCTGTAGTAAATTTCATGCTTTTCTTCTATAAGAAAATGTATGTTAGAACCTTGACTAAATGTTCATAGTAAAACTAGGGACTTAGCGTCCATTTTATGATTAATGAATTACCCTCGATTATCTACGTTTGACTCTTACAGTGAGAATGCTAATGCTAAGAGTATGCTGTTGTTGGTTTATTTTTTTAATTTTGAACTTTCACCTGTTTTATTTAGGCTTTCATTTTTTTGAAATTCCAACTAGAAGCTTAATACAATTGAAACTGATAAGCATTAAGTTTTGCTTCAAAGGTGTAGGATCATTCAGATTTACTCCAATAAAAGTACGAGACTCTTAAGCAAAGCTTTTCTTCATTTCAAAGATAAAGGAAAATAAATGCCACCCCCCAAAAAGATATATATATACAGTAGTCTTTCCTTAAGTTTATTGCACAAAATAAGTTGCTTTTCGACCTTCAACACGCATGGCTGTTTTTATAATTTAAGATTCCAACTTTTAATAACTAGCTACTCCAAAAACCCTTTAATACATTTTTCTTTAGGTTATATAGAAATCAGCACTTTCACACAATTTTCCTCTATACTATAAATCCCTTCTCTTAAAAACAAAGAACAAAACAAAAAGCTAAAAGGAAAAGTTCTTTACCCTTTACCTAGCATTGTTGCTGTAGCTCTGAGTGTATTTCTGTTTTATAGCTGCTTTCCTTACTTCGGACTGGAGATCTGTTTTAATGGATACTACTGTATCCAATCTCAGCAGAATACTCTTTTAAACAGCAACTTGGGGGAAGATTTGGAAATAAAATACATATTCATGAGGACCAGGAAACAAACATGGCCCAGTAAAATGACACAAGATGCATTTTTCATTTAAGATTTCTTTCCCCTGGTTGTATTTTCTTTTTGGAACAACCGCTTCTGGTCATTAAAGGAATAGGCTTTTTTAAGCAAAAGAGGAAACTTTTTCATCTAAAGGAGCAATGTCGTGGAGAGATGGAGAGTTACTACAGCTATTAGGGCGTTTGTCTTGCATGACTCTGGCCCAGGTTCAATCCCAGACACCTGATGTGGTATCCTCAACCCTGCCAGGACAAATTCCTGAGCATAGATCCAGGAATAAGCACTGAGCACTGCTAGGTGTGACCCCCCATAAGACATGTCCTTGAAAAGTGTAAATCTCAGTGTTCATTGTGGAAGGTTAGGAGTGTCCAGAAGTGACCAGGGTCAAGGGTAAAATGAGAACGTTTAAGCACTGTTTCATAAAACAACTGGAAGCGGGCGTCAGTGGTATAGTGGTGAGCATAGCTGCCTTCCATAAAACATCTAGAACTGGCAAAAATTGTTTTCTGATTCTACATCAAGTAAAGATATTTATCAGAAAGCCAAGGTAGTCTAATATAATTTTCAAAGTAATTCACAGCAGGCAAGAATGATAACAAAATTAAGATGGTGACTCTTAATCTGTGCTTTAGTCTTCTCTTGAAGTCATAAAAATCTGGAGGAAATATTCTTTGTGTGTCATATTTTTCTAACTTGAAGGAACCCAGAGTTTTGATTATTTTTTCTAAAAAGAAAATCATTGTAAAGCATATGCAAGATATTCAATGATATTGGATTCTGTGATGTATTTGACTCCAGTAACGAAAGTAACACAGCAAAAGTCAAAAAATAAGATTACATTCAACTAAAAATATTCTACACAGTGAAAAAATAATCTCTTACTAAAATGAAAAGACATTTCACTGAATACCAGAAAAAAATGTAACCCATAAATCTGGTGACGGGTTAATATGCTAGCTCTCTAAGGACCTCGCAAAATTCACCAACAAAACAAACTCCAAACAATGCTATATAAAATGGAAAGGAGAGCAAAGAGATATTTCTCCAAAGGAGAAATTTGGATGAAATATAAGCACGTGAAAACTGTTCATTATTATATATTATAAAGGAAATGTATACCAAAACAATAGCTAAACAAAACTTCTTTTTATGAATCACCTACATCAAAATGACCAGAAACCAGGGTTAACTGGTATAGAGAAAAAAGAAACTTTTGGTATAAATGTAAATTAGACTGGATTCTTATGAAAAATAATATGAAAATTTATAATTTTTAATTATAGAGAGTCTCTTGCCCGTGTGCCTGGCTGTCTTCCCCGGGGCTTCTCAGGGGGATGGGCTCAGCTTCGCTAAAATACCTAAAAACAGGTGATGGATTAAGTTCTTTGTATACTACTAAGCTATGGAGTAAGGAAATACTAGTCAACTATAAAAATGATAGGATCTTGCCTTTTTCAGCAATATGGATGGAACAGTAAATAAGGAATCACACTAAGTGAGAAATCAGAAGGAAAATTACAGATGTGTGATCTTAATTAGGTGGGGTAAGGAAAAAGTCAAGCTAGCATAGTGAAAAAACCTAGTGGACTCGAACTGCAGAACCATGGATATCAAGGTGGAAGGAATAGTGGGAGTATTTGAAAGATACTGTAGTAATATTAGTACTTTGGTGGTAGCTGTGTTCTGTGTATATATATATATATATATATATATACATTTATATTAAATGTCTATTTTGAAGGAAAATGAAATTGTGCCCCCAGAACATATAGTCTTATAAATTATTCCACTTAATAAGCAAACAAAATTTAGGAAACATTATTACATTAACCATCATGTGCTTCTGAGCAGGGTACAATTGACAATTGACCAAAAAATGAGCACTGATTTTTGAATATTATGGCAGGGATCGTGACTATAGTCAGAGAGGGCAGGTTGTCAGCTCTGGAAAACTGACTAATGACTTTAGAGCTCCCAGTGCTGGAACTTTTAGACCTTGGGGTATCTTAAAGAATATAGCAAAAAGGAAGACACCCCAAACAAGATTCAGGCAAGTACATGCCAAGCACATAACAAAATTCAGTCTTGTGTATTCTTATAGGGACTGGAGTAATAGCACAGTGGGTAGGGCGTTTGCCTTGCATGCGGCCGACCAGGGTTTGATTTCTCCATCCCTCTCAGAGAGCCCTGAAAACTATCGAGAGTATCTCGCCCACACGGTAGAACCTGGAAAGCGCCCCATGGTATATTCGATGTGCCAAAAACAGTAACAACGAGTCTCTCAATGGGAACGTTACTGGTGCCCACATGAGCCAACTGATGAACAACAGGATGACAGTGCTACAGAGCTACAGAATTCTTATAAGATACAACCTACAACTTCTTACAAATAGCACAGAAATAACTTTCAAACCATCTTCATTTATTAAGTACTGAACTCAGTCTTAAGCACTGAGAAGGCAGGGGGTGACAAATCAGAACTAAGCTATTCTCTCTTGGAGTTTATGTTCTGTATGATGGTAATTGATTAGGTCAGGATATAGAGAAGTAATCGCCAAGGAAAATAATGTTTAAAGAATGTCCTGAAAAATAAGAGATATAATCTATTTGAAGTGTTTATATTTCCCTTAACATATAATAGTATTGCATATAAGTTTTTCTATTCTGAGATTACAGAATGAAACAGGATTGCTTAACAATTTTTAATTTTAAGAAATTCGAGGTGTGTTAATGTGTCACTACAGGTGGTCAAAATAATGATACAGGCACCCTGTTTAAGTCATTGCTAACTATCAATGTAAAATACTAGATTTTCTTCTCATACTTCAAGCTCTCTAAGAAAAGATCTGAGTTTTGATGTTAGATCCCGCACCACAGGAAATGGGATTTTTATATTTCTACAGAAATAGGAAAATGACTAGGGTTCTAACAAGTTACCTTCCTTCATTCCACTGATAGCACATCTATACTGGTAGACAAAGGTTTAATGTCTTCAGAGATAAGCAATCCATGTGATAAACTATATGCTCTTTTGATTAGTTAAGAAGATATTCTGTAGTCTTATAAATTATCTTTAGAAGAGCAGAGAAAGGGAAAAGAGTATATGGGGGAAAGAACTTGTTCATTTTTTCCCTGAAACCATTATTTTCTTTTCAGGACTATAAAATTCTAGCCCTGTGGTATGAAATGCATTTGCCTGTTAGTGATCTTACCAACAGAGGGGACACATTTCATATTTTTCACAACAAAAATGTAGGTGACACAATCATTGCTTCTATTTCCATTTTTTTCTGGAAGCTCTGCAAAGAGAAACCCTCCCCAGAGACTCATCGAGGGTTAATTAAGCCACAAACTTTGCTGTATTACTGAGCCACAGTTGGAAAAGAAAAAGAAAATTCAAAAAAATTTGCTCCATTACAGTGTTAGCTTTTATCTTGGAGCCCTAGGTGTAATCTGACCCCTTCCTGGGAAGGAAGGGAACATTACTGCACTTACCCTAGCTCATTTAAGGCGAAGATATTGTGCTCACAAAATGAGGCTTCATAACTATCTCCATTTGCTGTCCAAATCCCAGAGCAACAATAAAATTATGATTATAGATGTGCCTGGGTCATTCTGCTAGCCTTCGAACTTCCCAGCACAGCTGACTGCGTATTTTCCCTGCATGGTAATAAAATCCCCACCTCTATATACAATTACAAATGTACCCTTTCTAATCCAGAAAGTTTTATTAGTATTACAACAATTATTATGTTAAGTCTTTCAAACTTTCCCAAAAGCTGGCTGTCCCCAGCCCTTTTTAAGGTCTATATTCATTGAAAAGTATATATTTGTATATTGATAATGATATTTATTTGGGACTATATAGTGTTATGATATAGTGTTTCCGTAGTAAAACAAAGCACACTTATGAATCATCTGCTATATACAGGACGCAATAGAAAACAGATGACTATGCAATGTCTCTGACCTATAAAAGTATGATATTCTCTTTTTGTCTAAAATTTTTAAGTTTTGCCAAAATTATAATTGCCTATTGCTTATAAAAGTAAAGTAGAGGGTGTATAATTTCTTTTACTTTACACGAGTCTCCTCTCTGGAGAAACCCACTTTTTTTCTTGAGACATTTTTTTCTCTTTCTTTTAAGTAACATAAAATATTAAAATTGTAAAAACATATAAAGCATGTATGGACAATTCTCTGACTTTTCAAAAATGTTCTAAAATATCTACTTCCAATCATAAGCATTTGCACACTTGAGTACTCATGCTTAACTCATATTTAAGCACTTGGTATTCTCCTCCCTTTTCATATAATTTTACCTTTTTATTTTTATCTCAGAATCCATATTTATTTATCCATCTAAGTCCTGCTGCTATCCAAGGTAACGTTTTACAAAGCATTTAGTTGTAGTTAATTTTTATATTCAGTAATTGCTTTGTCTGAATCTCTATATCACAATACTCTTTAATCATTTAGTAGCCTTGTTTACTGTGGTCATATCTATTATGTTTATCATCTTTGCCACTTTCAGGAGAATATTCACATCTGATCCATTCAAGTTCTTGATTTACAAAGATGCGGCAAATGTTTTCTGAAGGAATCAAAAACACGAATTACAATCATAATGGATTGTCTCAAACTTTAGCTTACATAAGAATCCCCCCAGAGAAACTGAATGATTGAACTTCCTTGCTGGACCTCACAGATTCAAATTCAATAAGTCTAGACTAACCTAAAGTAATGCTGATGGGGCAAGTCAGTGCACCCTGATTAACTATATCCTGCACACATCTCTCTCTCTCTCTCTCTCTCTCTCTCTCACACACACACACACACACACACACACACACACACACACACACACACACCCCAACAGTAATTTGGGATAGATTCTGTTTTAAAGTACTTTTCTTGAAGAGGAAAGTATGAATTATAAAAAAAAGTCTAGTTTTAGCCAGAAGTTATTTTAGGGAGGATAACAGCATAAACAAATGCATTGAAGTAGAAGAAATAAAACATTGGCTGTATTAGTTGTAACAAGATGCCAACATGGTATTTCTGGGAATTGAATTTGGCATATAATAAATTCTCTTTTAACATAATTAAGGTTTTTTTCCCTATTTCTCAGAATCAAACTTTTATCAAACATCTTAATGAGAAAAATGTACATGTATATGTATTTTATGTGACTCAATAAGTAAATAACCTCAAAGATATACCAAAACCTAAATCCTTTTATAGTAGGTAAAACAAAGAAAAACACTTCTGAAAACATAACTATGGAGGGTGTCTAATAAAGACAAAAATTATTTTAATAAGCATTATGCAATGTACCCTTCACTTTAATTCTCCTGCTATATTGGGTCACATCATTTATATGGGAGATTTTTTTCAACTGTTTTCAGGAAGTAAATATAATACCCTTATATGTACTTCTTGTGTCTATTGATTACAAGTGCCTTTAGCTCGAAATAATCCTTATGCAAAAAATATTCTTATGCCACAATGGCATTTATTTTTAATTTACTCTTTTATTGAATCACCATGTGGAAAGTTACAAAGCTTTCAGTTTTAAGCCTCAGTTATACAATGCTCGAACACCTATCCCTTCACCAGTGCACATATTCCACCATCAAAAATCACAGTATACCTCCCCCCACCCCCCACCTCCCCAGCCCCCCACTCCGCCTGTGTAACTGATAAATTTCACTTTACTTTGATTACATTCAATATTTCAACAAAAAACTCACTATTATTGTTTGAAGTTTCTCCCCCCTAAAGTCGGACCTGGTGAAAAGGAAGCATTTGATAATTTGTTTTCCATTGCTGAGAATGAAAAGATATGAGGTTAAGCTGCCGCACTGGCAGCCACACGGTTTTGTATTTCTGTATTTTGTATTTTAGTAACTAAGTCCAGAGAAATATCTGCACAATGGCATTTTTTGACATGGCATTTTCTATTATCCTTTACATACTTTTATTACAGCAGAAATTCCTTATTATTATTATGGTAAGTAGTCTTGCCATTCTGAACCCATCCAAATAATATTAGTAAACTATTAATTATCAGTAATATAAAACAGTCAGCTATTATCATAAGAAATTATCTTGCTAATGATAAAAATAATTTGAAATGAGACAAACATTTTAGAGACAAAGGGATTAGCCACACATATAAAAATACATTGGACAATTGCAAAGTTATGTAGTCAGTTTTAGCATAAACAATGCTAAAGTCCACATTTATGATCTTTGAACTGAAATTAACTATTCAGCTACATATATATGTAGACTACATTATATATGACATATATAACTATGATAAATATGTATCCTATATATGTATATATAATATGTAGCACTGTAGCACTGTCGTCCTATTGTCCATGGATTTGCTTGAGCGGTCACCAGTAACATCTCCATTGTGAGACTTGTTACTATTTTTGGCATATCGAATATGCCAGGGGTAGTTTGCCAGGCTCTGCCATGCAGGCGGGATACTCTCGGTAGCTTGCTGGGCTCTCCAAGAGGGATGGAAGAATCGGACCTGGGTCAGCCACGTGCAAGGCAAATGCCCTACACTCTGTGCTATCGCTCCAGCCCATGTATAATATGTATATATGCATGTATAATTTAGTTTATGATAAAAGAATAAGAATGACTAATGTAGCAGAATAAAAAGTATCTTAAAGATCAAATGGATCTGATCACAAGCTTCCAATAATCATTGTCTAATGGAAAGAAAGAAACAGGACTTCCTTTTTTTACCAAGATGTCATTTAGTATTGAATCATAATGAAATGATAAAACAAGGATTAAAGGGAAAATGACCTCTGAGACCAATATACTACTGATGAGTGCTGTGTGTGCATTCACTCCAACAGCCTTTTAGCATTTGCATTGACAACCTTTATTGAAGAATGGGATGCTATTTACTCTACCAAGTGGAGACACTGTGATGCCATTCCCTATGGCCAGGATATAATTCATATGTGTTACAAGGTTCATTGGATGTGTATGTTCAATAGCTTGTTATAATTGAAGTATTAGAAATTTTCATGTGGTAGGCAATTTCTTACTTTCTGTTTCTTGCTATCTTTGATAATTAATGCAGGTTATTAATTTCCCTTAGACAGGCTTGGGATAGCAATTCCCCTTCCTAATAAGGTAGTTCTAGATAATGGTTCCCTAGTAATTAGTGCTACTATCCACTCTTATTTTTATACTTGTCAGAAGGAAATGGAAGACCCCCTGATCCTTAATGGAGTAAAATCCAATAGTGTATCACAAAAGGACAAGCTCAGTTCTTTAGTTTATAGTGGCAATCATCTGTGCTTTGTTCACTTTGTAGAAGGCTGTATCAGCTGGAGGCAAGGGGACGTTTATCTTGAATTTTCACCCGTCTGGGCATGTGAGGAGGGCTGGTCTTATACCTATATAAAAATAGATTGTGAGAAGCCAGCACAATCAAAATAAAACAGGACAGACAGACAGACAGACAGACACACACACACACACACACACACACACACACACACACGGAAGGAAAGCGGGGGCGGAGATGGAATGGAAGAGGACGGGAGTGGAGGGGGGCAGAAGGGGAAGGGGAAGGAAGGGAAGTAGAGGGGAGAGGATGAAAGAGGGGGAGCTAGGGAAAGAAGGAGGAGACAGAGGAGTGAGGAGAGACGCAGTTGGCCGTTCTCTGTGTGATGTAATGAGCAACTCATGGTATGTGATTTGAAGTTCTATGACAATTTAGTGGGATGGACATGTAGATTAAAAAGTATAATCATGACGTAAGGAAACCATACAATCTCTATGAAAGTATATTTTGTAGTACAACAAAAGATTCCATAAATAGAGAAGGCATTTTTCTATGTAAAAAAAAATAACAAATAACAACACCTCTCCTTGCAGTAGCATGAAAGTAGAATACTTTCTGATGTAATTAGATAAGAAACGTAGGGGCATTCCAAGCTGGCAACTTCATTAGAGTCATCAATGAGAAGTAGGTTGCAAGATAGGTATTCAGCTTGTTTAAAAAGTGGTCAAATTTTCTTTCAGGAGGTATCATGTTATGTTCTTAACTACAAAAATAATTCAGTTTTACTTATTCCTCACTAGTGCTTGCTGGTACTATGATTATCTAATTTGATCATTCTTAATTTTTACTTACCTAATGTCTAATAATGCTAAAACTGTCTTCACATTATCATACTGTATATTTTCCTTAGCAAAATATCTCAAGTCATTTGACCACGTTCTAATTATATTTTTCTTTAATATATTTGTTCAACTTTTGAGTTTTGAAAATTCTTTATATAGTCCCTGAATAGTTTTTTCTTAGATATATGTTTACTTGGTTTACTAAGAGGTTTTCTTTTTTCTTCTTCTTCTTTTCATCATCTTCAGTAGGGTTTTGTTTGTTTGGGTTTTGGGTGGTTTTGTTTTTGATTTTGAGTCACACCTATTGATGCTCAGGGGTTATTACTGTTCAGAACTCAAGCAAGCTCCCCAGGATCAAACTCAAGTTTGCCAAGTGCATGGCAAACTCTACCCACTGTACTATCTCACTGGCCCCATAGGGTATTTAACAGAAGAAATTTTAAAGTTTTGTTCAAAACAAGTTTGCTATATATCTTTTATAAAATTTAATAACAAGTATAGTGTTTTGTCCACTAGAGCATAGTTCCTCTATATAAGTTTTGAACTTGAATTTATTTTAAGTTCTTTTTTGTATTGAACACAAATATTTGTACAATGTGTAAATTTTAGCACACAATTGTTAATTATTTATAAATAATTTCCTTAGTATCATTTGATTTTTTAAATATTTACCTTAGCTTAATTATTTGTTTGTTTGTTTCTTTTGTTTGTTTGAGTTTTTGAGAAAAGGTGATTATTTTTCTTTTGGGGGCCACACCACTTGTGCTCAACTCTGATTTTTTGTTTTATTTTGGGGGCTTGGGGCCACATCCTATGGTGTTCTGGGATTACTCCTGGCACAGAACTCAGAAATTATTCCTGGAATTTATCAGGGGATCATATGGAATGACAGAGATCTATCCCGTTTTAACCATACGCAAGGCAAACGCCCCACCTGCTGTTGTATCATTCTGGACCTAATTGTTTTTTACTTGTGGTTTTATATTTGGGGCTCAGGGCTTACTCTTTTATTTTTCCCTGCTTTTTGGGTCACACCCAGCGATGCACAGAGGTTACTCCTGGCTTTGCACTCAGGAATTACTCCTGGCGGTGCTCAGGAGACCTTATGGGATACTGGGGATCGAACCAGAATGGCGGTATGCAAGGCAGACACCTTAGTTGCTGTGCTATCGCACCTATGATATGGAAGCACCTCAGGGCTTACTCTTGACTGAACTCTGGATCACTTTTGCTGGGCTCAGGGAACCAAATGTATTGCCAGGGATTGAACCTCCGTCAGCTTCGTACAAAGCAAACTCCCTACCTGCTGTATTATCACTCTGGCCCTATTGCTTAAGAATTATTAGTACAAATGTTATCTTTCCTCGAATTATATTTACAATGTTGACAAAAATCGTCTTTGAGTCTATTTTTGAGTTCTGTGTTCTGCCCCATTGACCTATATGCTAATGCCACACAGTTTTGATCATATATTATGTTAAACCATGCCAAATGATTTTTCTCCATAAACACAGTTATTTTTTCTTATTTGGTTTATAAATCTGGCAAATTATAATTATTTATTTATTTATTTATTTTTTGCTTTTTGGGTCACACCTGGCGATGCACAGAGGTTACTCCTGGCTTTGCACTCAGGAATTACCCCTGGCCATGCTCAGGGGACCATATGGGATGCTGGGATTTGAACCCGAGTCGGCCGCGTGCAAGGCAAACGCCCTACCCGCTGTGCTATCTCTCCAGCCCCCTAATTATTTATTTTTTAAAAAAGGAATCAGTTATGCATTTCTGGAATAATTTCTAGTTAATTGTAGTATAAATTGGTTTTCTATAATGGTAAATTCTATTTGCTGGTATTTTGACAAATATTTTTGAATTTATAGTCATGTAGAATATTGTTCTTTAACTTTCTGTTTTGCAACATCTTGTCCTGGATTAGGTTGTCAAAATAATACTAGTATAATAAAATAAATGAGGAGTGTCTTATCTAAATCTATTTTCTATAAGAGATAATATTACTTGATGAAAATTCTAAAACTTCTGTTTTGAGCCTCCTAATGACTGTTCTGAATCTAGCTATTTCTTTCTGGGAGAACATTTTCAAATTTTGACTTCAATTTCTTTAATGATACATAGCCAGTTAAATTATATGTTTCTTTTTATATAGATCCATTTCCTCTAAGTTGTCAAATTTAAGTGTATGGTGTGAATTATTGAATTCTCTTATCCTACTTTTTTGATATCCACAAAATCTATAGTAATGTGATCTGTTTCATTTCTGGTATATGACTTCTCTATTTTTCTTTTTGACAGATTTCTTGGAAGATCATCAATTTTATTTATCATTTAATGAACTTTTAAAATGATTTTTCTGGTGTTGTTTTAATTTTATAGATTTTTACTACTATATTTTTCCTTTTGCTTAAAAAGGGTTTTTTTGTATTACTTGTTTAATTTCTTTTTTTAATTTAATTTTATTCTTATAAAGTTGTTCACAATATTTCATTACAGATAATATTCAAACACCAATCCCACTACCATGTGCCTTTCCACCAACATAAGAGAAAAGTGTATGAAGATTGTTGTATTTCATCCTGGAGTCATTTAAGCCCTTGTACGAGATTACAAACATATATGTTAAACCCAAGCAAATATGTGCTATTTTGGGTACATCTGTTGTCTAGAGTATAAGAGGTAATTCTGTGTTGCTGCTTCTGGGAACTTTATTTCATGGCCATTGATGAGATTATATGCTCTGGAGGCAGTTTGTGAATGTGACTGCCAAACTACTGGAAAACCGGGGGAGGCCCAGTCCTGTTCCAAGCAAGCCTGGAGATCTCATTCATGGGCCCCACATACCTGGGTTTTTGTGCAGGTTCCCCAGTAGGTGAGGCTTGTCTGAGTCTTTGGAGAGAGGCCTTGAGCATGGCTGTGCAGTTGAGTTCAGAGGTTTTAGACTGCTGGGTTTCTGCTGGGGTAGAGAGGGAAACTCAACTCACCTACCTCCCCTCTGAGTTTCCCCAGTGAAGACTTCCTGGAACTGGGTCAGGACGTTATGTCTTGTTTAACTTCTTGGGGAGGGAGTTTAGATTATTGATTGATTTTTTTTCTATCATAGTATATGCATTGAATATAATTGTTCCTTTCAGTATTGCTTTAATTATGTCCTGCAAATTTGAGTACAATTATTTTTCATTCAGTTCATTTAATTCAATTCATTCAAGTTTTGTCATTCCTCTTATAATTTCTTCTTCAACCCATGATTATTAATTAGAAGTTATTTGGTTTCAAAGTGTAAAGAAATTCTTTCTATCTTCTTACTGATTGTTCCTTTTCTTAATGCTGAACTTGCAAATATGAAAATAAATGAAAAAAAGGTAAGTGAACACTACTTTATTTTGAAATATAAGATAATAAAACATTAATTTTATGCCATTTGAGTTGAAAATTATAAAAATATTGGGGGTGTGGTGCCACCAGCAGGTCAAGCTGTACTTGTGGGGCAAGTGCATCAATAGCCTGATGATGCCTTCAGACTTCAAGATACCCCAAAATTGCTTCTGTGCCTTTGGTCAGACCCCGAACAACTTGAGCCAAATTTACCAAGAAATTAAACGGCCAAAAGTTAAGTATGTGGGAGACACAACCACAAACCACCTCTGGCTCAGCTGTATAAGCTTATATATTGGTTATATCGGAGACCCATAAATCTCAAAAGAGATCAAAAGACACAGTTAAGGCCTGTAGTTCAGTAGGCGTGAACCCGTGACTGAGAGCTCCAGGCCCTCTTGAATGGAGAATGGGCCTCCTTACCCCAGGTCCCCAGTTTTCAAGTAGCTTGTCAGTCACACCCACAAACTGCCCCTGCACCATGTAATCTCATCAATGGCCAAGATTCAGGGACTATAAAATACAACTCCTAAAAGAGAACGTCACAGAATGTCCTGACCCAGAACCAGGCTGTCTTCACGGGGGCCCCCCGGGTCAGGGAGGGCATGGGTGAGAGCCCTCTCCACCCTAAGGGACCCAGCTCCAGTAGCCAAAGACCTCCACAGTCCAACTGCAGTCATGCTCATGGTTGCTCCCCAGGTGTTTGGGCTGAGCCTCACACATGAGTGAAGCCCTGCAGAACCCAGGTAATGTAGAACTTTGTGACCTTGGACTCTGAGCTCAACAGGACCAGGAAGGGAGATCCTCTGCACAATTTCCCCAGTCTCCAGTGACCCAGGGGTCACACCCATAAGCCACCTCCTGCTCCAGATAATTTCACCATTGGCCACCATCCAGACTGCAGGGCTACTTCTCCTGTAAGGGAGCATAACATGAGGCCCCGTAACCATGCCTCTGGACTTTGTGCCAGGATGTTCCAGCCGGGGCACCCCAGAGGAGGACAAGTGAGAGCCTTCCCCGCCCAAAGGGACCCAGCGCTGGCAGTCAAAAACCTTCACAACCCAACCACCGCCTTACTCAAGGCCACTCCCCACTTGCTCGGGCTGAGCCTCACATACGAGTAAACATATTCCTGGACACATCATCAGACACTCCCTACCCATTCTCCATAATTACCACACTACATTTGATGGGATTCAGATAGTAGGCAGCAAATCATTGAAGGACATATATATATATATATGTATATATGCATATACAACATATTTTCAGATATATATACCAAAGCTTACATCACCCAAACTTTAACATGTTAGTGATCTCCTATAGAATATCTAAATGGCTTCTGCTAAAAAGAACAATTTTCACAGTGTTTCCTATATGAACAGTTTTTGTAAGCATGTCAGCAGTTCTTCATAACTGACAACATGAAATATATTATTTCGGTTGTGTTTTGGGACAGAAACTGGGATTTGGGGTGGAAACATCCAAAATTTTGTGATGGGAAGGTGTAATGGTGGTGGGATTGGTGTTTGAATATTGAATGTAGTCAAACATTGTGAACTAACTTATAAAATTAAAAAAAATTAAAAAATATAATATGGAGTTTATGCCCAATTCAATCAGCTTAATCAATGGCTGAATAAATAGCAGTGCTCCTACATTATATAAAAAATTGCAAAAATATAACATTTTTTGTAAAATAATTTTCTTATTCCATGAATCAGCATTTTCCAAAGCCTTGTATATGATTCTCAATGACAACTACCATAGGAAAAGAGGAACATAAAATACGTGACTGCAATGTGCTCCCAGTGGCTCATAGAAAGTTGGAAAAAAAACAGGTGGAGCTTCCAGGGGGAGTCTATCTCCTTTCTCTTTACCCACCTCCATCATTCCAGAAGTGTCCTGGATGGAGGTTTAGAACTGGTTGAAACCTGCTATGATAAAACTTTACATATCAGTAGTTTCATATAGCAATTGTCAAAATGTGTCTGAGTTCCATTTATCTTCAGGACACTGAGATTTTTTTTAAGAATATGGTTTAATGAACTTCATTTAATTCTATTTATTCATCTCGTTTTGGCTTTTTTGGGATCACATCCTGTGTGCAGAGCCAGGAGTACCCTGAGTAGCACCATGGGACTTTGATGCTCATTGCTCAGCAATATTTTATCTTCCACTAGTGAACTGAGTTTGTTCCATTTCTTGTTGAGAGATAGGAGTGAGAGGGGTTTGGGTAATGTGCATTAGGAAAGACAGTGACTGGAACCCAAATCTTCCCAAAGACATAAAGATCATTGAAATAGGAGACTCAGGAGGCAGAGTCTTTGGCATGCAGAACTCAAGGCCCAGAGCAGTGGCTCAATCAACCCCCTGAGGGGAGTGATTCTAATTCAGGAACAAAGGCCTTGTGGAGAATGTCCCATGGTGCTACTCAGGGTACTCCTGGCTCTGCACTCAGGAATTATTCCTGGCAGTGCTAGGAGGACCATATGAGATGCCAAGGACCAAACCCAGGTCGGCTGTGTTCAAGGAAAATGCCCAGCCTGCTAATGGCACTGGAATTTATCCACATCAACTGATAGGATTATTGTGCTGTTGTGGGACAAGGCTGGAGGGTGACATTGCTTTTCATTGTTAATAGAAAATCAGACTTAACCTCTATTGGACCCATCACCTACCTTTCCAGAAAAGAATTTCAGAAAGGATACATACAGAGAGGCAAAAAAAGTTTATTTTGGAAATAGCAGGGGAGAGAAAGAGTCACAATCCAGAGTTGAGAAAGTCAAGTAGACATGAAAAGAATTATAAATCCGAGAGAGAGAGAGAGAGAGAGAGAGAGAGAGAGAGAGAGAGAGAGAGAGAGAGAGAGGAGAATCCAGAGATACTCTACCCAACCACTGCCATCCTCCATCAGCCTCATATAGGAAAATGTAAAATCTTCCCAAACTTTAGCTAGAATGCAGTCAAAGGGAGGGCTTGTAGCTATTGTAGCTATTAGGGCCCATCATTGACATTCTCCACATGGCCTTTGTTCCTGAATTAGAACCACTCCCCTCAGGGTGTTGAGCCACTGCTCTGGGCCTTGAGTTCTGCAAGCCTAAGAATCTGCCTCCAGAGATGAGTCTCCTATTCCAATGACCTTTATGTCTTTGGGAAGGTTTGGGTTCCAGTCACTGTCTTTCCTAATGCATATTACCCGAACCCCTCTCACTCCTATCTCTCAACAAGAAATGGAACAAACTTAGTTCACTAGTGGAAGATAAAATATTGGTGAGCAATGAGCATCAAAGTCCCATTTATACATAAAAAACATTGTGATACTCATGTATAAAAAAGATATCATAAACATCATACCTCAAATGTGGAGGATTTTCACAATCTTACTTTTCTATTTTCCTAAATAATATTCCTAGTCCTCTACATCATTGATCCTCAACCTACAGTCTCTGAAGCAATAGCATGTTATCAGCTGTGCCTATTCTAAATCCTACACCAAGAAAGTTGGTGGTGAGTTCTGCACTGTGTATTTTAATAAGTCATCTCTAGCTAGTGCACAATCAAGGTTTAGACCAATTGCCATATATAACTAATACTCTTTCTCCATAGCACTAGAGATATTCTAGAATAGGTATACTCTTAAAGTTTCATTTTATAGTAAATATGGATCACAAGCATACACAATTGCAAATTGGATATGCTATAATCTCAAAAATAATCAAAAAATGACTAGGAAAAATTATGTACCGACCTTATCTCAAATACCTGAAATGATGATGTTATATCAGTTATTAACAGGCCCAGGATCCAAGAAAGATTAGGTTTCTGGAAAGATTATGAGTAGCCCTATAATTTAATATCATGGTTCTCTGGTCCATTGTATGTTTTTGTAGAATAATGTGACAAACACGGCTGTGAGTCATCTTCCGACTGTTGCTGTAATGGGGTGGTTGCTATTCCTGGGATGAAGGTATTTCCCTGTGACTTTTCTGATCTATCTCTGTATGGAATGTTCTATTGCAAATGGCACTTTGTTAAGCTCTTCTGGAACTACATCATATATTTATACTTAATGTAAATTTCCATGAGGTTTTTAATTTACTGTAGAACATACTGTTTAAGGAGTAGCCAGTTCCTGTTTGTGGGATCCTGATCTCAGTGCTCCTCCTATCTAGAAACCCTAATGGTAATTCTAATGCCAGAAACACTGAACATTTGACAAGAACCAAAAAATTTTTTAAAAAGCATAGCACTTTTTGATTTTGGCAATCCCCGTACGTTCATTTCTTTGTTGTAGAATTTGGTGGTAAACAACTTTCAGTTCTCAAAACTCCAATTGAAAAGTCTTTTCTAATTGCATTGTTCTAGAATTTTAATCTAGAATATGGTAATAATGGCAGGGTGTTAGAAGGTCACAAAAGCAAAAGTTGTCATAAAATCAACTTTCATTAGTTAAAGTGTTAGGTATCACCCAAAATATTTGTGAAAAATTAAAGCTAAAAGTTCTATATTAGCTTATCAGTTGAAAGAATTACTTCATATTTTAAATAATTAGAATGTTACAAAGACAATGGTGGACTTTAGGTCTTAAACACTGACTCAGAAAATTTTGCATGTTTATGTTGAATTTATGTCCCAATTTATTTTTATAAATAAAAGGTCTGAAAAAATTATGATAAATCAAAATGAAATGCAAATCTTCATATAGCTAATACATTTTATGTATTTGCACTGGAATCATAATAATATTATGATATAAAATTCATGGATTGGTATAATATATATTAGAAATAATTTCTGAAGGTTTCTTTACAAGAATAAATAAACCTGTTTTTTAGTTTCAGCAACCAACTTACATTATATGTGCATATTCCTGCCATATCCATGCTTCTTATTTACTTAATTATGTAATAATTATATCAAGAAATTTTGTATATATGTGTGCACATATATACAAAATTATACAAAATTTCACATCAAGAAAAATGAATTACATGTTAAAACAATGGTGCATGAAAGTAAAATGCACTCAGATTTCTCACACCCAATAGTGCAATATCAAATCTTTTATTAATATTTGATAGCAGTTTTGGATAGTGACTCACTTCCTAGAAATAAGTCTCTAAACTTACAGACTACCATTTATTTATAAATAATTCTTTATAATAGTATTCATTTGGTCTGGCCACCTCTTTTGTATATATCTATAATCTTATCATACATTTAAAGAAGAATTACAGTGTTTAAGCCACTAAATGACCACATTAATTTGTGATAAAATAAATTTCCATTTATTCTAGGTCATTCTTATATTTTATCTTAAACTACATTCTGAGGGTACTATAAAAATAACCAAGATTTCAATCTTATCAGAGTGCATATGTTGAATGAGTATGTGGATAAATAATATGAACATATGTAGTACTAATAAATTCTGTTGTGCCATTGATTCTTAACTACTTTGGAGTCATGAAACTTATGATATGTTGATGATACCTGATATCTGGAAAATACATATAATTTGACATTATACCAATGAATGATTAAACCACATTCATGATTCTTTATTTGAATAAACAGAATGATGAATGAATTTGAAAAACAAATGATTCTATTGCGGAGACTTCAATTATATTTTATGTGACCTTAAAGGAATCTTGATATATTCTCAGAAAGATTTTTGGAGCAGTAGAATATATTTAAACTTTTTCTTAGAAAGTACTAGATTTCTCACCAAAGGTACAAAGACTATTACAGGACAAAATACTGCAAGTGTCACATGGAAGTAATATTGAACAGGAAGTTGAATGCCAGGCATTGTATGGTAGCTGTTAACATGATTCTTTGTGTATATAGAGCCATAAAAGATGTCTTAGTTGGGGACTAAGCTAAACAAATCAGTATCCGAGATAAATACCTACATAAGTGAAGCAGAAGAAATATTAGAGAATAAAAGGGGAGCTTTTGATTATGTAGGAAGCTAAAGCATTAGTCAAAGTAAGTAAAGATGACATCTTGAGGTCAATAGCTATGAAGTGATAATGATGTGGAGCAGGAGGATGCTGATGAGGATGGTTTATCATGATGAGAACTTTTCTGCTGTACCAACAAGTAAAGGCCACCACAATAAAATATGTTAGAACAAATCAGGATAATATGTCATCATTTGGTTTTCTTGAAAAAAAAAATCTAATGCATGCTAGCTACATAGTTTCAATCCATTATAATGTTATATTTAGAACAGGAGAAATATTACAGTATGGATGGGTAATTATTTTAAGTGGTAAATTCCAATGTGATGCATTAAGTTCATAGCCTCTCAACTAAAAGTAGAAGCAAGAAATGTTTTTAAAAGGGAATTCTTACAAGGATGAATTTATATATTAATTATGGTTGACTTTAATGGCTGTTTGGGGGCCAAAAGCTCAAGTTTCTTTTTCAAAGTAAAATCATAATTATTTCTTAAGTAATGTATCCAGAGTCACTCTCTGTCCTTTCTGTGTTCCTTTTGGTAAACAGAATTAGTTTTAAGCTAAATTAATGGAATCAATTTAGTTTAAAACTAATTTAAGCCTCCTCCAGTCTTCAAAACTGTAAAAAAAAATAGCCTTTTAAAAATGCATAAGCCATTGTGTTTAGCTATTGTATTTAAGGAAAAAAGAAGATCAAGTAAAATTAAGTGTATTTTGAAATTAAGATTTCAAAATACAACAGACAAAATTGTTGGGAAGATCAAAATGTTGAAAAGGTTAGAAAGATTTTCCAGGCACCTATTCCCAATTGGGAATGGGGTTGCACAGTGAAATCACCTTGGATCATTCAGAAAAATTCATAGTTCGTGCTGTCCTCCAAAGGTTCAAATGTAATTAGTATTGCATGTAGGCAGGACATCAAGATGCTTTAAATCTTCCAAGGTGGCTCGAATTATTAAATAATTGTAAATTGGGGTAATAACCACTATAAATAAATAGAAATATTGACAGGCACACAAAGAGGTAATATATACATTTATATGAAGTGAAGTCAAGAATATCTTAAATAGCACACTAGTAAGAAAAAGAAAATGTAAAAGGTGAGACAGAATCATATTCTGATTAATTCATGGAAGAGATATGCAGCGTTAAAAAGAACCCCACTTAGAAACTGGATCCCCTGTTTTACATTTGCCTGTTACTGTTTGTGTAACTTTAGAATACTCATAAACTTTCAGAGTAATAATTTACATTTTTTGTGGAAGGGACACAAAATCAATTTCTCAAGAGATTGTTTTAAGCAGTCTATGCAGTAGGCTAAATTGTTCCTTGGGATGTGACCATAATTGGTGGTAATATCTTTACAGAGATAATAAAGTACAATGAAGACATGAGTGTAGGCCATATCCATGATGCCTGGTGTCCTTAATTAGAAAAGGGAAATCAGATATAGAGAGATAGAAAGAGGAACCAATGACAGATCCAGGGTGAAGAGGCTTTCTAGTAGTCAAGGAGAGAGTCCTCCCACTGACCCTGCCATGATGTCCCTCAAAAGAAATACATTTTGCTCTTGGACCTAAACCTCTTCCAGTTTTCAAAACTGTGAAAAAGTAGTATAAGTTTTTGTAAACATATTCTACACCTGAAGTGAGTTTCTATTGACTCAGTATTGTAGAATGACTGATTTTCCCCCCCAAGGTGTAAGCTTATGAAAATCCTTTTTCTTGACTTTCCCATCACCTGTTCACTGTTCTGAGTGGGAGAAAGTCATCAAAGCTACAGATCTTCTAGAATTCACTTATTTACATCATCTCATAAACTTGAACATAGCTACTTGAAGTTAAGTGAAATTTCTGGTTTTAAGTTTTAGTGCTTTTTTCTCTAACTTTTCTTTCTTATTCAGTAGCACATGCCCTATAACACTGAAGTCTGCAGAGCTCGTTCTTTTTTTTTATGTATTTCTGTGTTTCCACAGGAAGGCAAAGCTGACTTTGAGCTTGTTTGATAACAAATGTTCCACAATTATTCTTTATAAACCCAATAAATGATTGAAATATTTTTTCACTGCCAACAACTGTAACAAGTCTCACAATGGAGATGTTACTGGTGCCCGCTCGAGCAAATCGATGAACAAAGGGAGGACAGTGCTACAGAAGATAATTTAAATAAGCTTTTTGTATATTAAAATTATTGATTTACCATAGATTTACAATACTACATAAGTTGTAGGAGCATAGTTTCTCACCGTGTTAGGTAGAGGCGCCTCATTATACCCAACACTAAAGTTCTAGAGTTCTCAGACTATTGAACTGACCCATTCCACTCTCTCCTCTCACCTTTCAGTAGCCGTCATATTTTTCTCAGAGTTTATGCATTAATTTTCTGTGTTTTGTGAATCATTTTGCTTGCAAGATTTTTTTTTGCAAAATTTGATTTGCTATGTTTTTTAGAACTCCACTTATGATAAATGAATGTCTTCAATAGCTCATGTGTCAACATATGAGCTCAGTAAATATTTAGATAGGTCCACATTTATAAGATATATAAAAAATGAGCCATGTCTCCCAGATACAAACATTGAGTTAAGAAGATTGTGTGATAAAAGACCTCTCACCAAAAAAGTGTAGACTTAAGTGGTTGAATACTATAATATTTAGAACAACTTTTTTGTTTCCAAAGTGAGTGGAACTATCCATCCCAAAGAATGCTGGAATGAACCAGCGGGATGGTAGTCACTTCTGCTATAATTCTGGAATAAGGTAGGGTTGATCTCTTGTTTGTTCACTTAAAAAACATAGATTTCTAGCAGGGTATTGAATAAGTTTTTTTTTCTTTTTATTTTTTTTTTAATATAGGAGTACTGCTGTTTATTCAGCCATTGACTAAGCTGATTGAATTGGGCATGAACTCCACTCCTGTTCTTTTTTTGAATAGTGGAGTAGCCAAATGCATTTGGAAATTACTGAATCAAATAAAGCAAAAATCAGGGCGAAATTTAAGTAACCTATTTCCCATAATTATACATTTGTTTTAAAATTTATTAACATAGATGAGTTAAATACCTTTGTTTAGACATTAGGTAAGAATAATTTAGAAATTTGTATTAAAACCAAATTATTAGACCAAATTAGTGAACTATCAAAGATAATTACTGGTGCCCATTCGAGCAAATTGATGAACAATGGGGTGACAGTGATACAGTGCTACAGTGCTATAATGTAATAATTCTTAGAATGGTCTCATGCCTCAACCTTTGTAATTATAGGACCAAGATATGGTTGTAAATGGGTCGTAAATGTGACAGTCACATTGATGTTTATTGGGCAAGTATAGAAAATGTGCTGTTCTTATAATACTTATTATCTTCTCATATAATGTAGAATGGCCTCTTGAAAAATCAAGAAGTAAACTTGCTCTTTCCTATTTCATTGTCTTCTAGTAAACATATACACCCAAATACATAGTTAGAAATGCATATGTCATACCCTCACACCAAAAACAATAGGTGTCATATGACCTAGCTAAACATAATAAATTCTATTCTATTTTTCCCTTTAATTTGTTGTGGTAAGCGCCTTAGTCCCTGTGCTTTCTCCCAAACTCAAGTTACATATCTACCATATGAAAAAGTTGACAATCGACTAAAAAATATTATACAAAGAAAGATGCACATAGGACAAGAACAGAAATTTCCAAATGAAAAAGAAATGTGAAAAACATTCACATATTAGTAACCCAAAGCTGGGGGTTTGCAAAATAGATTTTACTTACATTTATCAATTTCACTTGGGGTGAAGGTGGAAAAAATGACCTGCTCACAGCTGAGCGTAAGGAGATAGTTCAGAAGGCTGAAGGGCACGCATTGTGCACAGAGGCACCCAGCCGTATTCCTGGCACCTTAAACCATCGTAAACCCCACCCCACCCAACCCCTAGGTGTGGTTCTAGTGACTCTCAGTCTAGCTGGGCTAAAGCACCCAGAAAAGAGCCAAGCATCACTGGCCATAGCACAGCAGTGACCAGCCCGCTGCCCCCAAAACAGGTATTCAGATTCACTTACTCTTCACTTAAGTCACTGGTCTCCTCTTAAGACTCCCCCATGCCAGGGCCGGAGCTATAGTACAGTGGGTAGGGCATTTGCCTTGCACGTAGCGGACCAGGGTTCGATCCCTGGCATCCCATATGGTCCCCGAAGCCCTGTCAGGAGTGATTCCTGAGTGCAGAGCCAGAAGTAACCCCTGAGCATGGCCGGGGTGTGACCCAAAAAGAAAAAAGAAAAAAACTTCCCCCCTACCCCTCCAACAACTCCTTCTGTTCTCACTTCCCACTTCTGAAACTCCTGAGTGATGCCAATGACTGAAACCAGTAACCTCTGCATCCAGTGAAGCCACTTAAACATCTCAGAAGCATCACTAAGAGAAACCAGTTGTCCATGTTCCAGAAACTTTTTTCTCTGTGCTTCTATGACACGCAGCTCCTGCTTTCCCCCCTACCTCATGGGTTGTTTCTCCCTGGGCTCAACCTTCTTCCTCTGCAAACATCAGTGTTACAGGTCTCAATTTTCACCCCTTTCCTCACACTGGGAACCAAAGTCAGGTCCAGATGCACATGAGGTAAGTGCTCTACCACTGCTCAGAGTCCCTATCTTTCGACTGTCATCTACATAGTGTACTCCTTTTCGATGAATTGCTTGTGGGCCACATCCAGTGGTGGCACAGGTTCTACTCCTGTGTGTGTGTGTGTGTGTGTGTGTGTGTGTGTGCACGCATGTTATACTATCTAGCTTCAGCTAGATTGAGCCTGCAGAATTTTCTCCCTGTAAGTCTTTCCCCTGTGGGAATTCCTGGGTTTATTGCAAATGCTTTATCAAGAAGAGCATGTTTAATGGAAAAAAGTACAAATTTTACTCCTGTGTGTATGTTTTTGATTGTGGTAAAGTACACATAATAACATTAATCACTTTTTATTTTTCTTTAAAAATTTTTTTGAGGGCCAAAGTGATAGTATAATAGATGGGGCACTTGCCTTGCACACTGCTGAACTGGTTTCTGCCCCCGGCATCACATATGGACCCTCAAGCCCACCAGGAGTAACCCATGAGCACAGAGACTGGAGTAAGCCCTGAGCACTGCTTGGGAGTGGTGCGTGTGTGTGTGTGTGTGTGTCCCCCATCCCATTCCTCTCCCCCCGGCAAAAAAAAAGGATTTTAATTTTTTTGTTCTTTAATTTTTTTGTTCTATTTTGGACCACTTCCCAGCTCAGTATTTTTTTGGTTTTGTTCTGTTTTGCATTTTTGGGTCATACCCGGTGATGCTCAGAGTTTATTTCTGGCTCTGCACTCAGAAATCACTCCTGGTGGTGCTTGTGGGGGGCATGGGGGATGCTGAGGATTAAACCCAGTCGGCCGTGTGCAAGGCAAATACCCTCCCCGCTCTACTATTGCTCCAGCCCCCAGCTCAGTGTTGAGGGGTCACCCTGGTGTCCAGTTCCACAGAGCCTCCAGCATGCAGTACATGCCATCTAGCACATCGGGCCATCTCCTGCCCAGCTTAACATTCTTAAGTGTTGCAGACATTAATAACAGTGCAACCATCGACAATTTCCAACACATTTTAAATTATAGTTTAGGTAATGGTTGACTCAGGTTCGATTCCTCTGTCTCTCTTGGAGAGCCTGGCAAGATACCCTGAGTATCCTGCCCACACAACAGAGCCCGACAAGCTCCCTGTGACATATTGGATATGCCAGAAACAGTAACAACAAGTCTCACAATGGAGATGTTACTGGTGCCCACTGAGCAAATCGATGAGCAACGGGAAGACAGTGACAGTTTGTTGTGGTGTCTGGATACTTTGTGCTCTATTCCACTGCATTTCATTTAATTCTCTTATTTTTCAAAATAAAGCAAAACTGAGTTATAGTTCACAAATTTGATGCCATGGTTTCTGTATGGGTCACTCAATGATCCATTCAACCTCAATCGAAGGACTTACTCAGACTTTTAGTTTGGAAAACATTGCTCTAAAAATATCACCATGCCCTTTCACAGGAAACATCCATATATTGAGAAGTCTTAGTTCTTTACGTGAGAAATGTCTATTAACCTGACAAGTTAGAATCACAATGTTCCTTTCTCTCTTTAAAATAATATCATAGTTATAAATGTTAATAAAATGGAACATTTTTGAACTCCACACTTTGCCAGAAGGTTTTAAGAACTGAATACAATATTCATATGCAAAAGCTGCTGGTATTTAACTATTTCACCTAGCAGTGATGAGAGGACTTTGAGTAAACCTAAATATGCCAGGGGGAATATATCACTTTCTTGTCTTTAAAAACTTGGCTGATTCCTCTAAAATGAGATTTTTCTGCATCTGAGTAGAGTAAAATGCAGAGTAGATGGAAGAGTATTAATATTCCATATGCTATACTTGTGAAAAGCCTCAAGCACTTTGCTCAAATTGCAAGAGAAGAGTTTTACTTTGAAATACAGATCAATCATTTCATGAAAAGAATCCATATCGCCATGTCAGAAATATCATACAGTTGGATCTTACTCTCTTGCAGTGGTTACTTACAGTTTAAGCAAAGGGAGATCTTCACCATATTGCCTTTATCCTAGGATGTAGAGAGGGAACTTTTCCCAGAGAGCAGATTACTATACTCCTTTCCAATGTGCTTCGTTAGAAAAATGTTGACACAGTAACAACAAAGCAGCATCATTTACTTTAATTTTGAAATTTCATCTCTAGGTGAATGGAATTTTTGCTTTCATGAAGGTTTCACATGTTTAGCTTCTGAACTGAACCATATGAGGCAAAAAAAATATCATATCACTCATATATCTACAAACTTTAGGATTAGTGTGCAGACATTTATAATTTATGCCACTTTTAGATTACATTTCATGGAGTTTTAAAATAAAACAATAAAGCTGTAATGAATATCTTATACTTTTGGCTATGTTTAATTGTCTTAAAAAAACATAATGGGATATTAATTTGCTGTTCTTTCCAGAACAAAAGAACACTGACTATGCATTTCTGCTTCACTTCCCTAATTAATATGTCAAAAAAAAAGTTAACAACCTTGTTTCAAACAGTGCAGTTTTGCTCCATTTAACCTTACCAGAATATGCTGTCTTCTGGCCTTGCAATAATATAAGAAATTTCAGAATATCTATTTGCATATTATCAGATACTGTAATTTAATCAGGTCCAGATAACAGAAGATAGGGGGAGACTTTCTTGATTTTAGAGTAAGATTTATGCGTGGAGGAAATTTTGCATAACCATTTTTTTTTAATTTAAAAAATAAAAATAGAGGCTGGAGAGATAGCACAGCAGGTAGGGCATTCGCATTGTACATGGTCGACACGGGTTCAATTCCCAGCATCTCATATGGTCACCCAAGCAGTACCAGGAGTAATTCCTGAGTGCATGAGCCAGGAGTAACCCCTGTGCATCACTGAGTGTGACACCCCCCCCAAAAAAAAACCCTATTCTTTGATACCTTATCATCTGGTTCAGAATAAGACTAAATAGTTACATTTGTCTTAAAGTGGCAAATGAGCACTGGTTAGTGTGTCACTCTTCACTTTTGGAATAGTTTTTGCTTCTTGATTGGAATAATTAAGAATCAATCCAATTTTACTCATACACATCAAAGATTGTAACTTATTATCTTTACAATGACTGGCATCATTCACAACAATAGTCTTATTTCTTCTGAATTATCTGTCTTAACATTCAAGGTAAATTTCATTATCGTGGCTAGTTCCAAAATGTAGAGATTGAGATCTTAAGCAAAGGCAAAACAAAACAAATTCAGCATGACTTATTGCAACTTACTTAGAAGATTCATAAAAAGAATGTAACAGACTTAAAAAGAGAGAGTGAGAGTTGTACATCTTGGTAAGTCTGCACTTATCAAAATAACAAGTACAGGATAGTTCCACTGTTTTCTGTGAAATAGACTAGTCTGGTCCTAGATTCCCTGACCTGACATGTCAGAGGACCACTCCAGTTTTGAGGATCTTAGTGAAGGCCTGTTTAGGATGTTTTCCAACATCTGCATTGCTTATTACCTCCTGCTACTGCAATGCCATCTGCTCGTCTTCCCACTCCACCTAAGTCTGTCTGCTCACATGCCTCTTTTTGGTTGCTTAATCAAGTAGCGCATTTCTCATTCATTCATGGCTTGAAGTTAACCCTTTTTTCTATCCTCTTCAATTAATAGAGAACTCATGTACTTGACAATTCGAGAAATAATGGATAAAATGGAATCATATTATTAAGCTTACATGCATGTACACTACATGTTGAGCAAGTCAGAAAATGGTCATTCTATGACACACACCTCACAAATATTTCCTAATAGGTTAGGTCTGAAAATTTATAGAAAGCCTCAGTACTTAGCCCCAATTATTTTTCTGAAAAGTCAGAATGAATTTAATGTGAATTGTATCTTTTGCGGGGAAACTTCTGAACACAAAGCAGTGACCCTTGTCACTTAGATTGAATACCCTTTTTATGTCTTCTTACAGCAATTGGAGCATTATAAGATAAAAAACGAACACTCATCTTTTTTATCTGCCTGGGTTCTGGAAGGAATTTGACTCATGGCATGCCATTTTGACATATAGATTCTCCCTGCTAGAGCAGGGGTCTCCTCTTATCTATGTTTCACTAGTCAGCACTCAAACCTTTGTCCCCCCATTGAAGATTTAATTTATTTATGCATTACTTTATATTGCCATTAGATTTTTATTGAGTTCATATATGTAGCATAACTGGAACTCCTCAGTAATAAGGGAAATATTTTTTCCTGCTATTAAGTAAATCACACACAATAAACATAATTAAAAGATGTATTTACCTTATTTTCTATACATAAAAATAGGTTTTAATGCAATAAACATTCTAAATTTTTCATGTAATAGAAACTGAGAGCTCAACCTTTGATAAATTTTTGAGATTCTTTTGTGTTTTTTATTTAGAGTTTTCTTAATATCTGAGACTATATGTGATTTCTCTAATGTATATTATATTCATTTATGATGCAACAAATATTAAAACTCATTTTTTACTACTCATCCATTAGATTTGACCTTGAACTAGACTTCTTTTGAATGATAAGAAGTACTCATTTCCAAGAACTTTGATTTTGATGTAATGAAGGAGAATAAACAGAGGGTAAAAGAAAAAGAGGAAACCAATGATGTGGCACAAAGTTACACTTAGGGTCTATGAGATGATGTCTCGTTTGATGGATGAAGAAATAAGGATTTTTACATAAAAATCATTTAATGTGATATTTTACTATCTGCAGGAATATCGTTGCTTTAAAGTGAGTGCATATTGCATTTTACACGCTAAAAAACACTGCTTTGTTTAGCAAGCATTAGAGTATCTATAGACAGATTCTAATTTACTATAAATTTATATACACCATGTTCTTATAAGCATGCAATCTAGCACTTTTTAATTATACCTACTTCTAGTTATTAAAATAGTTCATTTAATTGATGTCTGACACTGTATCATTCCCCAGATACCAAGTTTAAAATAGTAACGTTGACTTTTAGGCTGTCATTTCCAATTTTGATCAATTTTTAATTTACATAGTTATTAAATAACCTTTCTTTTGTAACACTTAGATGTTCTTTATCTTTATTTTTCCATTGCTTGATGTGACTGGGAACAAAATATACACTCAAGCCCCAATTACTTATTTCCTCTCAACTATGATTGATTTATAATTTTTCACTTAGCACATTTTAATGTATTCAGCACATAAAGATTTCTGACTTTCATATAATTTTAGATTTTACACTGATACCAATAAAGCATGACCTTCCTTGTCCTAGTTAGCTCATTTTACCCTCAATTCTACTTTATCTTTTATGAATACTTAACCCTGCCTTTTTTGTTTGTTTTGGAACTAAAACAATGTCCTGTATGCAAAGACAAGGTTTGGCATGCATTTGCTTTCAAATTTTGTGAGTTTAAAATAGACCTCTTCTTGAAACTATATAATTCAGACTTAAAAATACAAACCTGAGATTTTTTTTAATTTTATATGGGTGTTAATTAAATGATTTTCAGTTATAAAATTCTTATTTACCAGCATAAAATCCTCTCAATTCAAGACACAAACACAAAAGCACATATTCAAAATTCTTTTATGTGGGACTGTATCATTTTGGCAGAATAGTTCTCATCTGTGAATGTATTTTTGTCTAATTTATGTAATTTTATCATAAGAGTAATTTCACTATATTCTCATTTTTTAAGAAAAGAGCAAATAACTTTGTTCTTATTTTCTATCAGCTAGCCCTGTAGATAATCGCTGTAGAAAATCACTGTCATCCTGTTGCTAATTGATTTGTTTGAGATGGCTCCAGTAACATCTCCATTGTGAGACTTGTTGTTATTGTTTTTGGTATATCAAATACACCATGGGTAGCTTGCCAGGTTATGCCGTGCAGGCGGGTTACTCTTGGTAGCTTGCCAGGCTCTTCGAGGGGGACAGAGAAATCGAACCCAGGTCGGCCACGTGCAAGTCAAATGCCCTACCCACTGCGCTATACCTCCAGCCAGCTCTATTTTCCTTGACTGCTTTGAGCAACAAATTTTGGAGAAGCAGAGGTACTAGACTACCCCGTGCAGTTTGATTATAAGCACATTCTCTTTACTATGAGCTTTGTTGGTAGAAAAACTCACACTAAATATGATGTTTCTTGTAAAGAGTCTGGAAAATGACAGTAAAATAATAAAATCTGAGAATTAAAAGTTCCTTGGATGAACATGCTAGAGGACAAGCTAGAGTTTAAGAAAACCAATAAAGATTTAAAGTAAAGGCTTGCTTTCATATAGTAAAAGAATGTCTCCTTTTTGTCATCTAGAAAATATTAAAATAGAGATAACTAATAGATAATTGATAAAAAGTACCCTTATAGTTAAAAGTGTTGCTCAGCTGAGGACTAGATTTTCATGAACCCTTCAATCTCTGTAAAGGGGAAGGAAAAAAATGGGAGAGATATAGAGAGATATAGAGGGAGAGATATAGAGTTTCACAGACTCAGTTTTTATTTTTGATCATATTCTTGGGTTATACCTTCTCCCCAGTCATAGTCATCTTGACATTCCAGAGATTATTTTAGAATCTTGAGAATTCTCAATTTTCTCTATAACTGCTGAAGTAATTCAAAATATACTTTTCATGTATAATCTTATATCTCTGGTATATCTCTTTTGCCTAAAATAATACAGATCTAACATTTTTAAAACTTCCTCAACAATGTTTGATGCCAATCAACCTGCCTTCTTTCCCTTGTTGACACAAATTACAACCTTTTATACGTCCATATAAACATATATTGATCTCTCGCCTGTTTTTTTTAATTTTAAAATAGGTTTTATTTGTAAGTTATGTGGTAGGGTAGAGGGAAAAGATAGAGAGAAAGAGAGAGAGAATGATATGCTCAAGGAAGAATGCTGACTTCTCTAGAGTAGAAAGACTACCAGTACACACGCCAAATTTAGACATGAAAGTATGAAAGTACACATCTCAGGAGGGGAGATAAGGGTGATATATGTGCTCGGGCAACACATTTGCTTGGCAGAAACACATGGACACAGGCACTACATGGGCTCAGGCAGCAAAAGTGTTTGATATCTTAATAAAAGAATTCTTAAAAAAGTCTCTTAATAAAAGAAAGTTTTCTTCTTTCTTCTAGAATTATTCTAAGTCTACTTGTCCTACTAGTTTTTTTTTCAAGAATTGTGATGTCTATTTTAATATCCAAAAATAATCTTTCTCCATTTCCAATTTTTAGGAAAGATAATTGTATCTATTCATTTTTGCTTCATTGCTAGTCTCATCAAATGTCTCAGATAATTAAATTACCAGTAGACTTTATCAGGCACCACCAAAGCTTTTACTCTTAGAAGTTTTTGTATTCCACACTTTGTATTTGAACAATCTTTTCAAAGAAAGCAAGTCTTGTGTCTCTGAAGGGTTAAGTAAGAGGATTTAAGTTTATTTTGAAGCTCATCTTCAAATTGCTTTTTAAACATTGCTATCAGAGAGTCTCATGCTTTGATTTTGTTCTGCCCTGTTTCTTGAAGCTCCTTATGTTTCTTTCATCTCTGTCATAGTTCCTTTACTCATGCCTACATTTTATGAGAGAGAAATGCATATTATTTAGTGTGTAATGGGCCATGAACTTGTATAACTAAATAGTCTCAGTTTCTAAACTCACAGGGACAGAATGTGGTCAGAAAGATATACAAAGAATGGAGTTTTATGTTCAAATGTATGTGAGAGATTCTTGGAAGACTCTAAACAAGTAATTGCAAAATGTAATGGATAAAAGAGAAGAAAAAATAATTTTCAGCTGATTGAGGAAAATCATTCAAAGTTCACCAGTTAGAGTGAAATGCCATACATTTCATGATAGGGAATAGGGATAGAAATATGGACAGATAAATTGACCACATTTCTAATTTGAGAAAACCCAAAATAGTTGAGTGTGAAGAGAATTAGAAAGATGAAAAGAGGGAGTTGAACGATGAAATGTTCTATCAGTGAATTCCTTTGACTAATCATTTTTATTGTGTGATGAGAGTTTAGTATACTATTCTGATGAGTCTTTCCCCTTCTGCCTGGTGCCATCCATCTTTTGTCATCAAAATATCTTACTGCAGCAGTGAGAAAACATCCTTTAGTCAAGTACTTCATCTCTCTGCAATGCTCCCTCTGGCACTTTGTCGAGTTGAGAGTTCCATACCCTTTAGCCACAAGAACAGTATGCTCATTAAACTCCCTTTATGGGAACTGTGGCTCCTCTTTTCTTAAGGAACTGACACTATTTTGCCTCACATCTGGGAACAGGACTCCGTTCTGCTCTAGGCAGCCAGTTGCCTTGAGTGACAAACTCTTTTATTATCAACCTAGTAAAGCCTCATTGAATCTGGGACTGTGCAATTTAGAGTCAAACAACTCAAATGAAATTTCATTTGGTCTTCATAGGGAAAGAGAAAGCAAAACATGCATATCTAAACTGGAAAAAAAACACTATGCTTAAACTACCAACTATAAATTTTTTAGTTCTAACATTTCTGTCCCAGTATAAGACATAAAGTTTCTTTATCTATTTGAATATTTTTGTTCTTAATGGGTTGTGAATGATAAAAAAATATGTTTTAATACTATAAAAAAGGAAGAGAGAAGGGCTGGAATGGTAGTACAGTCGGTAGGGCCTTTTCATTGCATGCAGCTACCTGTGTTTGATCGCTGGCATTTCATGTGGTCCCCAGAGTCTGCCAGGAGTGATTCCTGAGTGTCAATAGAAACTCCTGAGCATCACCAGGTGTGACCCAAAAGCAAACAAAACCCTACAAAGACGTGTTGAATAAATGGTCAATGAGCCACCTTATACTGCCAACTAGTGGCAAAGAAAATGACTGATGCTCAATAAAAATTTTCCTGGTCAAGTCAAACCACGACTTCTTTTATGCAAAGCTTTGCTATTTTCAATTTTGAGAAGCACAGCTGATTTCCTTACAGCTCAAAAAGTTCTCATGGCACACGGATGTCTCCTCCGCTCCCAAAATACCATGATCTTGGAAGCCCACTAACTACTTTTGGAACCCAGTGGCTTCTTACAGAAATGCCTCTAGACTGTGAACTAAGCTACAGCCCCATGCCACCCCGAGAGGGGAAAGGTTTCTCTCTCTAGGCCTTTCCTTTCAGTGGCAGAAATTACTCTGGACTTAATTACTAAAATACCAGAAATCAAACAGAAAACTGCTACAGCAGCCTTGCGACCCCATATGCTCTTCATTCTCAGAAATGGAAAACAAATTATCAAATGATGCCTTTTCGGCATGTCTGATTGTTGGGAAAAAAATCCAAATAATAATAGTGAATTTTCTGTTGAAATATTGAATGTAATCAAAGTAAAGAGAGATAAAGTGAAAACATCAGCCACACAGGTGAGGGGGGGTGGGATGGGAGGTATACTGGGTTTCTTGGTGGTGGAACATGTACACTGGTGAAGGGATGGGTGTTTGATCATTGTATGATTAGACTTGGGCTGGAGCGATAGCACAGCGGTTGGGTGTTCGCCTTTCACGCGGCCGACCCAAGTTCATTCCTCCGCCCCTCTCGGAGAGCCCAGCAAGCTACCGAGAGTATCAAGCCCGAGCGGCAGAGCCTGGCAAGCTACCCATGTGTATTGGATATGCCAAAAACAGTAACAATAAGTCTCTCAATGAGAGATGTTACTGGTTCCCGCTCAAACAAATTGATGAGCAACGGGATGACAATGACAGTGACAGTGATAATTAGACTTAAACCTGAAAGCTTTGTAACTTTTCTCATGGTGATTCAATAAAAAAGAAAAGAAAAGAAAAAAAATCCTAAAGATTAAAAAAAAAAAGTTCTCATCAAAATCTCCAAATCTCCATGTCAACTTAAAAGCAAGCTAAGTAAGGAGCAAAGTTAAACACTAACTCAGATAGGAATGAGTATCATAAATTTATGCCTTTTGCATTTTTAAGACCTGATAATATCTTGATTTTTGGGGGGGGTGATTTTTTTATGCTGTGATAATAGCTATAACAATCATAAAGTTCGTAAAATTATGGTAATAAATGTATTGCTTATCTGGATGTTGATAATATTTTGACAGTCAGGTAAACTTAGTTGTAAAATTTCAAATAAAATTGTATTTAATTATGCTAGGTAAAAATTAATTTTTCTATTGCTAGAAGCTTACAGATTGGAACCAAATGTCTATATGTCGTGAATGCTAAGATCCATCTGTAGTGATAAGTAGACTTACTTGACAGTGATCTTTCATTACTTATACTTTTGTGATATCTAACCAAGTGTTACCCTAATTGTCTTTATCTGCTTATTGTCTATGTATTTCAATCTAAAGACTTCTCTACATAGTGTGATTTTTTGACATAATACAAGATTAGAATTATCATTGATAACAGTACTGATGATCTTTGTCATCTCCATCATCACCATTATCATTACAGCTAAAATTTCCTGAGTTACTATAGTGATTCAAGGCCTAACTAAGTATTAAAATTCATTTCCTGTTCAATTATAATAGTTACCTTCATTAAGGTAGTTGTAGATTTGTAGAGAAGAGAAATTTCTCTTATACTAATAATTTCCCTATAGCTGAAAATTAATATGTATTATCTCTGCTTAGAACTCAAATGATCTGATTTGAGAACCTATTTTTTTTCTTTTTTTTTTAATTTTATTTTATCACCATGTGAAAAGTTACAAAGTTCTCAGGTTTATGTCTCAGTTATACCGTATTCAAACACCATCCCTTCACCAGTGCCCATATCCCACCACCAAAATCCCCGATATACCCCCCGCCCCCCACCCCAACTGTATAACTGATGAATTTCACTTCATTTTCTCTTCACCTTGATTACGTTCCATATTTCAACACAAAACTCACTATTATTGTGGGAGTTATACCCCCAAACAAGATAACCCTATTAAGGAAGCATTTGATAATTAGTTTTCCATTAAAAGGTTGTATGTTTTCAGGTGTTAGAAAAGGTTGGATGTGTCCCAGTCCCGAATCCCGGAGCCGTGTTAGTTGCTGCTCAGTGTTGCCAGGGCTCCATCTGGAGAAGGTGTTGTGGCTGCACCTCCTCCTTCCGGCTCCCCGGTGTTGTTGGCCCCAATTCGGGTTTGTAAGAGTGCTTGACTAACTAGTGGTGCAGGGTCATGGACAAGAATATTAATCTGCCATTGCTCATTTTACATTGCAGTTGTGCTACACCAATTCCTCTGTTAATAATGCATTCCCCAAGAAGCAGCTCCAAGCTTTTGTTTTAAAAAGGCTTATGTCTACAAGATGGTTAACTCCAGTCTAGAGGACCAGCACTCTGTGACCATGGAGAATAATGGCATTAACAGAGACTCACAAGAAGACTAAATTGAACATCTTGGGCGACCAAGAAACTTACAAAAACTAACTCAGTTAACAAGCATCTGAGCATGACACCAGTAATATTTTATACTTACAAGATAATTTCCTCCTCTGCCCTCAGCCATCCCATAACATGGTCTATCATTAATCTTCACAGAGCTCCAATAAAAATACCATGAAAAAGAGAAAAAAAATACATGTAGGAATGATCAAATGAATGCCAAGTCTTTGCAGTGGAAAATTTAATCACATCTCTTATTTTAATTTCTCTGAATAAACATGAATAATTGTTGTTGATTATGAGCTAAATCAATTGAGATGGAAAAGTTGAATTCTGAAAGACTAAAAAACATTATTGGATTCAAATAAGCAAACAGCAATCAAGACATAATTATATGTTGCTAAATAATATCTTTACAAATCTCAGTGATAATTGGTCAAAACAGGAAAAATATTCATTTATTAGAAAATAGTAGAAAAGGAAATATCAAGAAGTGTGCTGCTTTAGTAATGGAGGAATCAGAGATATAGTAAATTATTGTCAAATAATTTCATGTTTTATTTATCTTTTAAAAGTCCCTCACTGTGTGGGGGTCTCAATTGCCTCATTAGACAAATGTAATGGAGGTTATTGCTGAATATTTACTATATTTGAGATATAAAAATCAATGGTATTTATTAGATAGTAGTTAGTACCAGTAACATATTTCAGGAAAATTCTTTTGTAGTACAAGCTGTTTTCTGCTTGTTCTGAAGAATGGAGAGATGCTTCTGCTTATTTATCAGTAAATTAAAATCTTAGTGTTTAAATCACAGATGTTTACCATATCAGAAGAGGTCATGCCAAAACAGTTTTTCTCTAAGATTTTTAGAATTAAGAGAAAAAAGTTTAGAATTTGCCCTCTTAAACATTGACCTATGTAGGCATTTTACATATAATTGCATTAATATCACAGCACCTCAGCAGGGCAAATTATATTGATGTCCCTATTTTCTACATCAAGATCCTCCGAGAGCTGTATTATGGATTCACCACCAGGATCTCACCATTCTACAAGAAAGTGATCATTCACGTAAAGAGAGAGGTTTGACAGGGTGATACCATTTCACTGAAACTCTTCAGTGGCCCCCTTGAGAATGTCATGCGATGACTGGAATGGGAAGGAACTGCAGCTGAATCTCACCAAAACAATGTTCATGAAAAATGAACTAGTCCCTGACGGCCCATTTGCTCTCAATGGAACGAACATCTCTGAATGCAGCAGCTATGTGTACCTGTGTCTAGAACTCAACATGAGGAACAACTTGGCGCCAGAACTGCTCAGGAGGAAGAGAGCAGCATGAAACGCCTTCAAGAGCATCGAAGAAGTGATTAAGAGGACCAAGCACCTCCAACTCTGGTCACATTTTTTCGACTCCACCATTCTTCCTGCACTAACATATGCCTTAGAGACCTGGGCCCTACGCAAACAGGATGAGAATGCTATTGGGGTATCCCAAAGAGGAATTGAAAAGCTATGCTTGGAGTATCACATTTCACTCAAGTGAGAGAAGGAATCTGGAGTTCTGACCTCTGTCGAGGATCAAGAATCAGGGACGCTGTCTCGTTTGCCAAGACATCAGAACTCAGACGGGCCGGACAGGTAATGTGATTCAGAGATGACCGCTGGACTAGAGCTGTTACAGACTGGATTCCTTATTTTGCAGGCCACCATCTCATCGCAGCCACTAAGTTCCACAGTTGTAATAAAGAAACCATATATATTATGTAAACAAATGAGTCTGTGTCCTATAAGTTTTGTTAATAAAAATGGACACAGACTTTTTGATCAATTAACTTTGGTTTGTCTGACTGCTAAACTATTTAAATGGTACCTCCCTTCTCTAAAAATCCTAAAATTTCTTTGTTTCAAAAAAATAATTTTGTACAAAAACTAAAATAAAATTGAGAAATGCCATGTGCAATTTAAACAAGGAAAGACATTTATTTTAAGAAAGCAAAATTTGTATCATTAAAATAGATCTCTGTCTGGTAGTCTAAGCAGATCTACTTCTTGCTGTTTTATTTTTTACATTTTTTCTTTTTAATGTAAGAGATATAGAGCAATATTGGTAACCCAAAAAGGTACCAGAAGTTCTTGCTCTGATTAGAGTTGATATATCAAATCTTTGAGCCCACATTCTTTGCTAAAATCAGTTTTGTTTTTCTATCAAATTCACTTATCATAAAAATACTAAAATGTGATTCCTGGACACATTTATCTATGAATCCAAGCATAAGTCTACATAACACTGAATTAGTAGCTAATGAGGAGTAGCTGCAATGTCAACTAGAAGTTAAAATACAGACAGTAGAAAAGTGTAATAGTTTATTTTCAGTTAAAAAATGTAATAGTTTCTACCACTACAACATAGATTGCTGTACAAGTGATAATTTAAAATTCTTACTATTCAAGAATTTATGGTAGTTAGAATATGTCTAAATGTTTTGCATTTTTGATATGCAATGTTCTCAATGTTGATAAATAAAATAGGGTCATTTGTGACAAATGTTTCTCTTTAAAAAAAAGGAGGCAAGAGAGATAGTATACGGATATGCTTTTCTAGTACACAGCTGACATATTTCTAGCTGACATGATCCCTAGCATCTCACATGAGGAACAGAAATCCATGAGCATAGAAATAGAAGTAATACCTCAACTTTATTGGGTGTGAGTCTCCCCCACATACAAATGAAGAAAGTAAATTTAACAAAAAAAAAAAAATTAAAAGAGTACATGGAGCTAAGCTCTTAGGGGTCAATATCCCCTGACATAGAAAGCAGTAAACCCAACATTCTCTATACGATATTGTTCTCTCAAGACATTCTATGGCTCCTAAACTGAGTATGCAAGACAACAAACAGTGAATCCAAGCGTAAGTTGTTGCTAAGAAACTAAAGATATAATTTTAAAAAATGCTTTAATCTTGTTGCTCTTGGAAGAAGAGAAATTATACCCAAGTTCTCACCAAGTAGGTCACCTAGGTCTAGGTAAAAACATCAGCTGCCTAGATATGAATTTGATAGCATTAAACCCAAGCATTAAGAAAAACATAAATAAACAGTTCTCTTCTTAGCATCACAAATGTTTTATCTTTGCATGATTATAAAAGAAAAGAAAACAGAATGAGCAGAATTACTTTTTTAAATTTATTTTTTCAATGTAGACAAAGCTACAACTGTTGATATAATTCTAGAGTTGAAATTGAGATAACAAAGCTCCAATATTAAAATCCATAAGTATAAACAATCAATTTTTATGTGAACATTGTTATATCTGATCAAGGGGTTAAGTCCTTATCTAACAATTTGCTAAGCCGTTTTATGTTAGCTGAGTCTCCTGTGTTATTGCTTATGTTTGTTGAGTTTAGTTGGCTTCAACATTAGTTTCCAATCTGATTTGCTGTGTTCCCACTGGAATTTCAGTAGTGAGGAATTAGCAGATGTTATAAGACTGTATATGGTCAGATGGTCCAGATACTTCAGGACCTATGATCCGGGCCAATGAGTTGACCTGGTGATGGATACGGGAGGGCAGTTTGGCTAATGAAGCTATTGGAAGAGAGAGAAAAAGAGAGAGAGTCAGAGACAGAGACAGAAGAGAGAGAGAGAAAGCAAGGACTGAGAGAGACAGAGAGAGAAGAGAGAGAGGAAACAAAGACTGAGACAGAGAGAGGAGAGAGAGAGAGAGAGAGAGAGAGAGAGAGAGAGAGAGAGAGAGAGAGAGAGAGATATTTGTTGGGAATCTTGCGCAGGGCTAATGGATGAGTCAATATGGTGACTGTAGGAGCTGGGCTTTGTTGCCTAAACTTCTAGAAGTAAACGGAATAAGGGAGGCAATTTTTTTTTTAACATTTTATAGTTGCTTTGAATTACAAAGTAATTCATATTTGAGTTTCAGGCACACAGTGCTACCATACCAGACACCAATCTCTCACTAATGTCCACTTCTTTACACAATGTCCTCAGTTTCCCTACCACCCATCAGTCTGCCTCTTTGACGGGCAATTTTTTAAATAAATTTTAGTCACTGAAAGTATTGTTACAGATAGGGTGGCATGCATAACACTTGGTTTATCAAATGAAAATAATGAACTCAGGCTCCTTTATTAATACTATGCACAAAAGTCAGCTCTGAATTTGAATCTGTCCCCACAAAGTTCCTCCACCCTTCAAAACTACTATATGTAGTAGAAATAGTCATTTTAGGCCCCTTCATGGAACTTTCAAGTATGCCCTCCAATTTTTTTTTAAATGTGCACTGATAAAAAAGAAAAGTATTGACAACTCTTCCAAATTTGTTTATTTGAACAAGAAACTCTGGAAAATATCTGAAGAATTTCCAAACAGGTAATTCAGTGACTATTTTAGACAGCCAAATGGATACAAAAGTAAGATACAATGCACTGTCACTGCAATAGCAGTTTTAAAAAATATGTGGAAAGACATAGGCAATATTCAATATGAATATGTTGTGATCAAGCTCTTATTTTCACACAATGCTGATGAGAGTATAAATTAACATAACAATCTGAAATTTTTTCAATACCTTCTAATTCTGAGCATAAATGCCATATGTTCCCTAAACTTTGTTACTAGTTATATATCCCCAAGTTTTTATATATATGACTCATAAAACCTAAGAATATTGATAGCAGAAAAATATTAAATTATCTCAAACTAAAGGTGACCCTAAAATTTATATCATATTTCTAATCAATAGCCAGTTAATATGAAATATTAGAAAGACAGACGAAACCCATTGTGGAAATATAAGTTAATTATATGAGTACAGAAAATGGGATGGTGGTATGACTTGTAGAGGCAATAAATTGGATACATGATGTTAATATTTATTTTGGTTGGTAATTATTTTAATTAATTGTATTGTGTATTTAATAACTGGGTCTTTTGTGTAGTTAAAAATACTTCATAGACAAGCCATGCTCTCACAACTCAAAAGAAAGGCAGGTATCATCAGTTCTTTATAGCAGTTTCTCTACCATAAGTAGAGCGATTTATAGTTCTATCTCTTTGATTTTATTTTGTTCTCTATATTTCTTTTCCCTCTCATTGCATTCCTTTTTTTTTTAGTCTATCCACTTTCCCTGCCATAGGATCCCTGTTTAATGTTTTTTATGTTTTTCTCAGAATTTTATGTGACTTCTGGAGTAATCCTTTTCCTCTTCACAAGGACTTTTATATTTGATAACAGTACTGCAAAGATGACAGCAGAATATATATATGTATATATATACATATACATATATATATATATACATATATATATATATATACCGACTGGAGCAATGGCACAGCGGGTAGGGAGTTTGCTTTGCATGCAGCCTACCCGGGTTCAATTACTTTGTCCCTCTTGGAGAGCCCAGCAAGCATCCGAGAATATCCAACCTGCACTGCACAGCCTGGCAACCTAGCCATGGCATATTCGATATGCCAAAAACAGTAACAACAAGTCTAACAATGGAGACATTACTGGTGTCCACTCGAGCAAATCGATGAACAATGGTGCAACAGTGCTAAAATAATATATATATACATATATATATACATATATATATACATATATATGTATATGTGTGTGTGGGTATAGTAAAATGTTTAATCCCTTCCTAACTTAGATGAACTTTTTGAGTTTGTGAGCATGGGAAGAATAAGAAGCCCAGGGTATTATTTGCTTTCATTTATTTCTCCAGTTATGTGAATTTTCCGTTGTAGTCATTTTAAAGACTTGAAGAAGCCTATTGACCGAAGGATTTACAGAACCAATATCCGTGTGGCCAAATCAACACCTGCAAATTCTATTTTTACTGGAAGTTCTCCGTGTCCTTCATCTTTCCCCTAATACAGATGTCTTTTATAATATTATGCTTTATGGAAAAAAAGCAACCAGCAATATCCAATTATAAACAGTTGGCAATGTTTTTCTTCCTACAAGCAATCAAGTGCAAGGATGCACCCAAAGCCTAAGAATTTTATGAGGGGTTAATGTATTTTTCATTATTTTGAATATTAATTACAGTATAAACATTGCCCCAAGCCTGTTTTAGGTAGCATGTTTTCTAAACAAATCTTCATCTTCTCTTAAGTAACCTTTCAAAACAAGTTTAAGAAGCTTATTGCCAGCTTCAAATTATTTGTCTTTTCTGTTTTAACTAGCTCTGCTTTCTAGGGACTAGACACAAAATAATTGAATTCAGCGCTTATTGTCATCCAGCTCTGATAGTGCTTGACTATGAGGCTTAACTATTTGGAGCTTATGATAAAGGAATAAACTGGGACTCAGAAGCAGTTATCCTTCATTATTAACAAGTTTAATAAACATTTGATCATTAAAGGAGGAAAACATACAGAATACATAATTAAATGCCAGTTGATTGAATATACATGACAGATTTCAATGGGACTCACTACTAGCTACAAAATTTATAATAGACATCATAAATAGATAATTAGTTTACCTCATGAGGCTGCATTTTTCTCATAGTGAGATAGTGTGAGAACTGTGGATCTCTGAGTGCTATTGACCTACTTTACCTAACACTTCCAACTCTGATGAGAAATATGGTAGGATTGTAGAAAACCTGGATCTTTTTCTACAAAGTTTGACCATGTGTGTTGGTTTTGTTTGGTTGTTTTTGTTTGGCTGGCCATACCCATGTTTATTTAGGCCATACATGCTTGTGCTCAGGACTTACTCCTGACTCTGCACTCAAGGATCACTCTTACCTACCTGTTTTCAGGGAATTGAACTCGGATTGGCTGCCTGCAAGACAAACACCTGAACCATTATACTTGTGCTCCAGCTTCATCCGGGTATCATGTTTTGCAAGTGAAAGTGTGATCAGAAGAGTGCCAGACAGACAGTGCATAGGTCAAGGTGCTTGCCTTACATCCAGCTAATCCCAGATAGATTCCCCAGCACTAGATATCTATGATCAGGACTAGATCTCTGGCACCCTGGATGAGAGATGTGTGCTGAAAGTGGGCAGAGGATCAAACACGATTGTCTTTCAGGAGTGAGCACTGAACATAGAGCTAGGAGTAAACTCCGAGTGTAGCTGGGTGCAACCACCCTCAAAATAAATAAATAAATAAATAAACAAACAAGCAAGCAAACATATTTGAGCGAAAGAGGGGCTTTCCACTTTAAGATGGAACCATTGACTTAGTATGAGGGGCCAGAGTAATAAGACAGCAGGTGGGGCATTTGCCTTTCACAAGGCAGACCAGAGTTCAATCCCTGGCATCCTATATGGTCCCCCAAGCACCGCCAGAAGTAATTCCTGAGTGCAAATCCAGAAGTAACCCCAGAGTATCGCTAGGTGTGACCCAAAAAAGCAAAAAAAAAGAAAAAAAGAGTTATTGTGAGACTTACTACTGTTCTCATTTTCATTCTCTCTGGCCAAGGTGGTAGCTATTACAGCATCCTGAAGACAATACCTAGACTGGGAGAGTATAGGATGCTCACGTTTGATAAATACTTGGCTTCAGCAAAAATTCCTCGTAGATTTAAACTGCTGATATTTGCAACTTACTCATGATCTCACGGATAACACAGAACATCCTAATTTGATGCAACTGTAGAGTGGTGACAGCTTCATCCGAGAACTTAAACAAATGTTTATTATACTGAATATTTGGACCACATCAGTCAGGAAAATAGTGAGATGTGTAAAGTGAAAGACCTTTCCTCATGTGGTATAGATTTGACCAAAGACCTTGGAAAGCAAAGTTAGCAACTCAAAATTCAAAGTTGAGAGATAATGCTTAGAAGATAATACTTACTAGTCATTAAACAAATGACACTTATCTGGAAAGCTTGAACTTCTGAGGGTGTGAGAAGGGAAGAAGGGAGCTCTGAAAAATTTCTCAGAAATACAGGATTTTAATCAGATCCTCAAACACTGAGAGGCTCTGGAAAGATAAACATGATATTCTAGGTTTTGTTTTTTATTTTCTTGGGCAAAGACATTCTCTCCTACTCTTTAGACTCCTGCTGCCACCTAGAGAAAGTATTTGAAATTTCTCTTGAATCAACAAAGCAATCCACCATGCATTGTTTTAATCATAATGTACCCTGTCTGCTTCCCATTTCAGAGTCAAATAACAACCTGATTTTCCATGTTAGCCAATTTCCCTGAAGTTAAATAACTTATACTTTTATTTACTGGGTACTTAATAATATCTGAAAAAGTAAAATCTGGCTTGTTGGTTAAATGGTCCCCTAGAATTTCTGTAATAAAAAGACAGTCTTTGGATGTGCTGAAAGTGGACAGAGGACCAAACGTGATGGCCCTTCAGTATCTTTATTGCAAACCATAATGCCCAAAAGGAGAGAGAGAGAGAGAGAGAGAGAGAGAGAGAGAGAGGGAGGGAGGGAGGGAGGGAGAGAGGGGGAGAGAGAGAGAGGGAGAGAGAAAGGCAGACAGACAGACAGAGACACAAAGACAGAGATGTGCCTGCATTGGATAGGCTGGGGGTGGGAGGGTGACAGGAGGAATAGGAGGGATATTGGTGGTGGGAAACATACACTGGAGGAAGGATGAGTGTTGGAACATTGTATGACTGAACTCAATCATGAAAGCTTTGTTAACTGTATCTCATGGTGATTCAGTTAAAAAAAATGTAAGATAAAATAATGTATTCAATGAAATAAATATTGAAAGCTGTCTTAATGATAACAGACTCAAAGCAATACAGTCTAAATTTGTTTATATACCCCAGTTTTTAATTATATTTATTTGGAATCACTTCACTTGCTTTCACATTACTTTTAAAACTGGCATTTAATAGACTGTGCATGTAATCAGAAGCTAACATTGTATTCCAAATTGAGCCTGAAAATCATTGGTATCTTTCTAGCTTCTTTATTTCTCTGTTAATATTAAATAGAGTTCTGAATTGCAATAAAGTTAGCAACAAAAGATGAGATATTTTTATGATTTTCTCTTCTGGAGTTTAAGAAATTGGTGTTTTATTACATAATCTTTTAGCCAGTCAATGACAGATGTATACATGCTACATCTATGGTGTTATGAGGAAGATTTACATTATGCAAAGTTTGATGTATGTAAGCCCTGCAATTCTGAAATGTAAAGTCTGTTACTGACGAAAAAGAAGTTTGGAATTGGGAAGAGAGTATTATTTAATTTTTCTACAGTAATAAAAGGCTGGTTCCTTCATGCATGAGGCTGGTCTGAGCGTGTGGAGAGTGGCCTTGAGCATGGCTTAGGCTGAGTTCTGGAGGTCTTCAGCTGCCAGGGCTCTGCTCGGGGTGGGGAGGGAAACTCAACCCTTCCCTTTCTAAGAGGCCCCAGTGAAGACAGTCAGGCTCAGGGGCAGGAGACTGTGCCGCTCTTTTCCTGGAGCTTTGTTTTATAGTCTCTGGATCTTGGCCATTGATGGCATTAAACAGTGCTGGGGCAGTTTGTGGGTGTGACTGCCTAGTACTGGAAAATGAGGGATCTGAATGGAGATCTCAGCCCCGGGTCCCACATACCTGGGTTCCTCTGCTCAAGGCCACTCTCCTTACACATAAAGGAACCAGCAGAGTAACTCAGGTGTGCAGGATCTGGGACTGAGATCTCCAAGCCTGCTCAGACTGGGACTAGACCTCCTCCACCTAGATCCCCATTTTCCAGTATCTAGGCAGTCACACCCACAGACTGGCCCCCAGTGCTATGTAATCCCATCAATGGCCAAGATCTAGAGACTATAAAATAAAGCTCCCTGAAACACGCAGTGACCTCTTATTATCTAGTTCTCCCTCTTGGAAAACCTGGCAAGCTACCAAGAGTATCCTGCCTGTATGGCAAAGCCTGGCAAGCTCTCTGTGGCGTATTCAATATGCCAAAAACAGTAACAATGATGGGTCTCATTCTGCTAACCCTGAAAGTGCCTCCAATGTGGCACCATTGGGAAAAACAAGTAAAGAGATACTGCTAAAATCTCAGGACTAGGATGAATGGAGATGTTACTGGCACCTGCTTGAGCAAATCGATGAACAATGGGATTACAGTAATACAGTGATACAGTGAATAAAAGGCTGATTTACTTTTACCCTCACTACATTGTGTTACTTTAAAAACTAAAATAAAAATAAAATTGTAGTGGAAAAATAAGCACAACAAAGACATACAAATGCATTTGAGCCCTCTTTTTTGTTATTTTTAATTATTGTCATTCAACTGATACATTTGCTGTTATAGGCTGCTCCAAACATTCCTACAATCTCACTCTCTATTTCAGTGGTAATTGCCAATTACTGTCAAACTTTCCTGAACTGATGTTGGTACACACATACCACTCTGATAACAAGTGAGAGCTGCTGGCACTCAGATTTTCTTGGATAGACTGGTTGCCTGATCAACAAACCTAGAGATGGTCAAAAGAATTGTCTCGTTGTTCTTACCTACTGGTCCTTTCATCAGACCAGTTTTAAAAATGTGAAAGGTGGCCCAGAGAGATAGTACAGAGGTTTAGCTACTTGCCTTGCTAAATAGCTGACCTGGGTGGCTGACCTGGGTTCAATCCTCAACATTGAGTTTGGTCTCCTGAACACTGCAAAGACTGATCCATGGGCACAAAACCAGGAGTAAGCCCCAAGCACTGCCAAGCATGACCAAAAAATAAAACAACAGCAAAAATGTGAAACAGCCTTTCCTTACAATTATATCCCATATCAGAAACAGTTATATTTACTTCAGGATCTCCCATCTGTGTGTGTGTGTGTGTGTGTGTGTGTGTGTGCGTGTGTGTGTGTAATGAACGTCTACCTTTGTTTCAATTTTGGTTCTTATTCCTGCTGGGCTCAATTCTTCTATCAATCCATGTACAGTACCAGTTAGTTGTTATTGTTTTTTGTTTGTTTTTTTTTGTTTTCATTTGGGGCCACACCCAGATTTTTTTCAGGGCATGTTTCTGTCTTTACATTCAGGGATCACTCTTGGAGGGGTAATGGGAACCATACGGGGTACTGGGGATTAAGACCAGGTCGGCCGCATGAACGGTAAATGCCCTATCCCTTATCACTCCAGTCCCCAATTAATATTTTTGTTAGCCAGGAACAACCCAGCTGCATCTTGATGATGCTGTGTGTGAATAATTGAAAAAAAAATCACCTTCTTTATATTGTTGAAGTAATTTCACATTTTACTAGATCTTTATATGGAGAGAGACATGTATTGGGTGAAGGGTGCATCCAGATATATTCAGAGCTTACTCCTGACTCTATTCTCAGGGATCACTTCTGGTGGGGCTCAGTGGACCGTACGGAGAGTCAGTTGTATCCAAAGCATGTGCCCTATATTCTGTAGTATCTCTTTGACCTCTTTTTTATTTAATTGAATCACCGTGAGATACAGTTACAAAGCTTTCATGTTTGAGTTTCTGTCATGCAATGATCAAACAAACATCCATCCCTTCACAAGTGCACATTTTCCACCACCAAAATCCCCTGTATCTCCCACTCCTCCCCCATTCCAACTTTTCCCCTGCCTGTTTGGAAGACAGTTTCCATAGTACTTTCTCTCTACTTTGATTACATTCAATATTTTGACCCCAGTCCCACCATTATTATTCTGAATTTTCTTGCCACCACTGAAACCTGCCAAAAAGGCAGTACTAGACAATTTATTTGGTATCGCTTGTTATGAAGCTGCAAGAGTGGCTGCGCACTCCTGGAGTTCTAGTTAGGGGCCAGAGAAATATCTGCAGCGAACTCTCAGTTCTGAGATTCTGTTGTGTCTGAATCACGGCCATTAAGGCACTTCAGTGGTAGCCAGAGCATTTGTAGGCTTCGTCTCAAGGTCCCATCAAGGGGGAGGATGACAAAGGCCATCTCGTCCCCCATACTGTGAGGACTGGCATCTGCTGTTACTCCTCCCTCATACCTGGGCTTTTCATTGGGTTCTGGAAGATAATGGCTGCTGGAATTCCTTGGGGGCAGGCGGGATACAGCACCAGCTCCCCTCTGAGGTAGCCGGTGAAATTGACCTATTGCAAAGTCCTGAGACTTCTCTGCAGCAAGATGCTCACTTCAGACATACTTTTGTGTTTCTCTTTATTTTTTAAGGATAACATATTCTATGGGCTGGAGCAATAGTACAGTGGGTAGGGCCTTTTCCTTGCACGCGTCCAACCCAGGTTTGATTCCTCTGTCCTTCTCAGAGCCTGGCAAGCTACCTGTGGCATATTCAATATGCCAAAAATGATAACAACAAGTCTCACAATGGAAACGTTACTGTTGCCCGCTTGAGCAAATAGATGAACAATGGATGAGAGTGATACAGTGACATATTCTATATGAAAGAGTTTAGGTACAAGTTTCAGCACTGTGAAACTTGACTCCCTGACTTAAATCTGTTTGTACACATAAATTTTAACTTTTATTTTCTTTTTATCCATATCAGAACCATTGGGTTTGCTCTGCAGGCACATACTAAAACCTTTTTTTTTTTGTTCTGTTTGGAATTTTCCAGACTCCTTACCATTTTGTTTGTATTCCAAGTACTTACTGCTTTGACTTTATAAGGCTGTTTTTTCATGTTTTTGGGGTTTGTTTGGTTTGTTTTCTGGCCACACCCAGTAACACTCAGAGCATCACTCCTAGTGGGGTCTGGGTGTGTTTGTTAACCCGAGTCTGAGTCAGCCGCATGGAAGGTAAGCACCCTACCCACTGCACTATCTCTCTAGCTCAATAGCTCATTGTTAGTACTTGTCTTTCATAACATATCATAATTTCTATGAAGATAGATATTTGTGTCTTTCATGACTCACTATGCCAAGTCCTATCTGGGTTCTCAAAAGATAATTAATCCAGCCTCCTGTTTTGACCTTTGAGGAGGCTGAAGTTCAGAGGAATCAGACAGCTTATAGTGGGTTCCACTCTCAGTAGCTGAGCTGTGGAACTAAGACCCACACATCTTCCTAGTCAACGTTTCCCCAGAAACATACACCGAGGGATCTAAAATCAGGGCACAGAATATCTTCCTCTGCACAAAAATATCAGTTGAATCTGTCCTAATAATTTAGCATGGATTTGGTATTTCAATTCACAATGTATATCTATGTTGGATTTAATTGAAACATAATTTATTTAGTGATAATTTTCACCTGCCAGGATGTGACTTCTGAATCCTGAATACTTCAATAGTAGTCTTTATTTCCCTCCACCTCCTCCTCTTCCTCCTCCTCCACCTCCTCCTCTTCCTCCTCCTCTCCTCTTCCTCTCCTCCTCCTCCTCCTCCTCCTCCTCTTCCTTCTTCTTCTTCTTCTTCTTCTTCTTCTTCTTCTTCTTCTTCTTCTTCTTCTTCTCCTTCTCCTTCTTCTTCTTCTTCTTCTTCTTCTTCTTCTTCTTCTTCTTCTTCTTCTTCTTCTTCTTCTTCTTCTTCTTCTTCTTCTTCTTCTTCTTCTTCTTCTTCTTCTTCTTCTTCTTCTTCTTCTTCTTCTTCTTCTTCTTCTTCTTCTTCTTCTTCTTCTTCTTCTTCTTCCTCTTCCTTCTTCTTCTTCTTCTTCTTCTTCTTCTTCTTCTTCTTCTTCTTCTTCTTCTTCTTCTTCTTCTTCTTCTTCTTCTTCTTCTTCTTCTTCTTCTTCTTCTTCTTCTTCTTCTTCTTCTTGTGGCGGCACTCTCAGTTGTGTACAGAAATTACTCCTTATTGTATGCTCAGGGCTTGGTCCTTATTGTGCTCAGATGGAATATGTGAAATATTGAGGATCAAACTGAATTTGGATGCATGCACAATATGCACATTAAAATCTCTACTATCTTACCAGCTTGGAATATATTTAGAATTTTGATATTAGTCAAATTGAGTTCAAATCCCTGTTTTAAAATTGTGAGTTGAGACAATAAAATGCCATTCTATATCTCAGTTTTACAGAATGTGTGAAGGGGACATTTATGGCTTTTCCCCCAATGTTTATTTGCATTAAAATATATTTCTTGCAATAGTTTTTGAAATAAAAAAGTAAACCATTCTGTGGAGAAATGGTTGTGATTATCATTGTTTGTGACACATAACTAGATGTGATGCCTAAAATTATCATTCAATAGAATGTGTTCCTACTTGATAACTGAAGCCAGGAAGCTTGAATGACTTTAAGCATAAATTTTTTCCTGACTACTCCTAAAACCAGGACAAAGATCAATATTAAACAAGGACAATTGTTCTTGTCCTTCAAGCCTAAAGATATGAAGTTATCAGTTTGTCATATCATTAGTTTGCCCTTCCCAAAGCCTAAGCATTTATTTTTTTAGTTGTATAGATTAGATTGAGAGCTTGTTTGGAAGTTCTAGCAGGAGAGCGCAGCTACTTGTATATCTTGATGAAGAACCGAAGAACTGTCAGCCACTATTTGGGGAAGACCGTCCTCTTCAATCGAGCACGCAGCTTAAGGAGGGATGCACATAGAGCGGTGAGAAAGGAAGTGGACACCCGCCTAGCCAGCCACATCAGCAGAATCAACCCTGGCGATCAATGGGGTGACAGATGTCACAGCAAGATTGCCCTCACATTCAGACTTGGGGCTGGAGCGATAGCACGGCGGATAGAGCATTTGCCTTGCATACAGTCAACCCTGGTTCGATTTCTCTGTCCCTCTCAGAGAGCCCGGCAAGCTACAGAGAGTATCCCGCCCACAGGACAGAGCCTGACAAGCTACCCGTGACATGTTTGATATGCCAAAAACAGTAACATCAAGTCTCACAATGGAGACGTTATTGTTGCCTGCTTGAGCAAATCTATGAGCAATGGGATGACAGTGATACAGTGATAGGCTAGATTATGTGTCTCTCAGGAAACAAGTCAACCAGGTTAATAGTAATGGATAATAGTTAATTATTTTATTAATTATTGCTAATAATGATGAAACTTATTAATTCTGGTGCTCTCAAGTCTGCAAGCTGTTAGCTTTATTCAAGGTGGTTTTTAAATTCTGGAATAAAATATTCTCTATGCTTTTTTTTTTCAATCTCATTCCAACCTATATCTAAGACAAAGCATTTGCTTCAGCTGAATCTGTTTTATGTCATAGGAGATTTAATAATAGTTCTGTGAATGACAAGCACTGAAGGCCTTTGGTAAAAATGACCTGAATGACCCAATTTTTCAGGGAGTACTACTCAGCACACTCATTTAGTCTGAATTCGTCAAGCTTTTTTACATCCTCCTGGAAATTATTCTCACACTGGATTCTTACTCATTCTGAGATCAATATTCCCTGTTTACAAAAATGATCATTTTTTAAAAAATATAGCACAGGAAATATGGAATACAAATCCTGCACCATAGAATAAATATTTTCTTTTAAGAGGGTATATGCAAAGAAAATGTGTTGGGTTTCTTTAAATTTGGAAGTTTTTCTGTTCTTTAAAATAGGAATTGGTATAAGAATGAACTCTGAATATATCTGACATAAGGCACACTAGGAGTCACTCAATAAATACTTTGATTGATTCACTCCAGCTAGTCCTGCAATCTCCTATTTGCTTTCCCTGGCCTTAGTCAAACTTTTTGGAGAGAAAATTAAACCCCTTAGGTTTAATTTATATTTAATACATGAAACCAAATTAAAAATTGATTTTTAATAAGATTTCATGTATTAAATGACACTCAACTTTGAGAAATAAAATTTTATTATATTTTCTGACTTCTAATCTGATATAGTTATATATGAGATTAATAATTTACATAATTTATATATATCAGAGTCATTGAAAGCCATCTAGGCATTTTTCTTAACAAATGAATGACAAAGAATATGCATGAAAATGAAACACTTTTATGGCTATTACTATTTTTTCATCTCTGGTCTTACTTTCTAACTTATAAAAACAATGTGGTGAAAATGTAATGAAAGTAGTGAAATGTTTTGCTGGAGAATTAGGAGTTCCACAGTGGTAAGAAATTTCCAGGTATTTATTCTTCAACTACTTCTTCTGCCTTATATTTCTAGCACATGACCACATGGATTCAGGCATGGATGACACGGATTTTTACCTAGATTAAACTAAGAAGCTTATGCACCTCAAAAGAAATTGTTACCAAGATGACTGAATCATCCCATGGATACAATGAATACAGATCATGAAATGGGAAAAATGATTGACCTGATATCCATCTGATAAAGGGTTAATACCCAAGAATTATAAGGCACTGGTAGAAGTTTATAAGAGAAACAACAGCAGCCCATCAAAAAATGAGGAGAAGAAACAGAAACTTCATAAAATAAAAAATACAAATTGCAAAAAGGCTCATGCAAAAATTCTCTACATCACTAATCATCAGGGAGATGCAATTCAAAACAACAATGTGATATCATCTGACACCTCAGAGACTGGAACACATCAAAAACAATAAATAAATAAACAGTGCTGGCGCAGATTTGGGGAGAAAGAGACTCTCATTCATAATTAGTGGGAATGCCGACTGGTTCAGCCTTTTAGGAAAACTATATGGATATTCCTCACAAAACTAGAAATTGAGCTTCTAATGACCCAAGAATACCATTTCTGGAAATATACCCTGGGGGTCTGTGTAAAAACACAAAAAAGCAAAAGAAAGGGCACCACACCGGGGAGGTTGATGGCGGTGATGAGGCAGGCGAAGGAAGGAACCAAGCCAGGCTGGTTCGTCTTAGTCGCAGTTTATTCCATTCCCATCTCCATTCTCCTCTGATTCTCCTCCTGCTTCTTCCTCCCCCATCCTACTTCATTCTCCTTCTCCTCTGGATCTGGATCTCGATCTAGCTTCTCCAGATCTGGCACTGGGACTCGCACTGCGACTGGCCGGGGACAGGCCCGGGGACTGGCCCTGGAACTAGCTCTGGGACTCCACCCCAGCCCACTCTTTCAGCCTAGTTAAATCCCCAAGAATTAGGGGTTGGGGCTTACACATAGGTGTGGTTACAATCAATAGGGGGTAAAGTTCTATCCCTCAGGGGATGCTCCTTCTAGGACAGATACTCTTTCAGCAGGACACCCGCCCAAGAGCGGAATCCCATGGGTGTGTTTCTCCTCTCCTTGACCAACTAACATATAAGTATTCATATTATTAATCATTTTGTATGGACATAGCAAGAAATGCATTAAGCTTATAGAATTGCTCTCCTGGGGTCACCTCGATCTCAGACTACAGTGCTCAGGCCAGATTAGTCTTTCCTATCCCTAGCAGGGTCTTAGTCTCGTTGTTGCTTTTGGATCATGACATGACATGACATGTCCATGACCAATCTCTTAACATATAGTTAAGCATTAGGCACTTTGGCCAGGCCCATCTTGATGCCAGTGTAGCACATAACTTACTGCTTGCCCTGGGTCCGTCCCATCCCTCGTCGGGACCCTGCTTTTGGGGGTGCTAGGAAGTAAGGGCAGCTGAGGCTTAAGTCAAGAAAGCAGATGCCCAGGAGTGAATAATATTTGAAGCCAATTAAATCCCATGTTACCAAAGCATATTCACAATTGTCTTTCTTTGTCCATACAAAAAGGATATTGTTTTAAAGTAAACTATTCAAAAGACATAAGAGAGGACAAAGACAGTATCAACTTACAATACAAGTTCACTGCCCTAGCAAGGTCTGACCTTACAGATTAACAGAGTTTGATTAGGGGAAGAGCTGAATGACTAGTTGGGGAAGGGAGCATAGAAGTGATAACAGATAAACAAAGGAATGGGAGTTACTCGGGAGCATCTTGATGGGCGTGACTGATATACCTAAGCTCCTAATGGCAAGGGGAGAAGGACATACCAACATAGTCTAGAATTGTTTAGAGATTATTACCAGATAAGCCCAAACTCTGTGGCAAGGGAGAAAGGACAAACCAATGATATCCAACAGGGGTTCAAAAACAGACAGCAGAAACACTATATGCACTTTTATGGTTATTGTGGCACTATTCACAGTAGCCAGAATCTGGAAACAATCCTAGTGCTCAAGAACATATGACTAGATAAAGAAAATATGGTATGTCTACACAATGCAATACTACCTAGATATTAGGAAAAACAGGCATGAAATTTGCTTATAAATGGATGGACATGGAGAGTATCATGATGGTGAAAGGAGTCAAAAGGAGAGGAACAGACATAGAATGATTGCACTCCTCATTTATAGGATATTAAAAAAAACATAATATGAGACTAATACAAACTGACAACAGAACCAGGGGCCAGAAGGGCTGGTCCATGGTTGGAAGCTTGCCACAAGTAATGGGGCAGAGGGAGGCAGTTAGAACAGAGAAGGGGCAAAAATTACAATATTAGTTGGAAATGATCACTATGAACAAGAACTGAGTGCTGAAAGTAGGCGAAGTGATATACACAATAACATTTCATCCCTATATTGCAAACCATAAAGCACAAAAGGAATGAGAAAGAGAGAGACAGATATACAATATACAGAGAGGGAAGAAGATTGTGAGGGAGGGAAGGAGAGAGAGAGAGGAGAAAGAGAGAGAGGGAGAGAGAGAGAAAGAGAGAGAGAGAGAGAAACAGAGAGGTGGCTACCTCGGAGCAGGCTAGTGGAGGTGGAGGGTAGTTATTAGTGATAGGACATGTACACTGGTGAAGGGATGGGTGTTTGAAAACATTGTATGACTGAAACCCAATCATGAACAACTTTGTAACTGTGTATCTCATGGTGATTTAATTAAAAAATATTTTTAAAAGAAAGTAAAAAAATACACATCACTTAAAACAAAGTGTCCTTATTAGCCTTCAAGTTTCTGATAAGTAAATTGTGTATTGCGTTTCAACAAATTAAGGTAGTTTATTATAGTGCATTCATGAATCCTAATGGAATAATGTCCAATCAGAGGAAAATATATAGAAACAAATGGCAGCCACTGGAAATATGAAAGAAGTCAATAAGTTATGGTGCTACATAGCAAAGGATGGCTGAGACAGTGGAGGAGAAATATAGCAATAAAAGAAAATGGCATCAAATGTGATTTATTCTACAGTGTTCATGAAATAGTCTTGGCTTACACCCCAAATTCTTTAGGATAGACGAATATAGTAAGGAACTCAATTGTGTGTCAGCATTTAAGGGCAGGGGAAATGTTATACAGCAATATTTTGCTCACTCCAAAGCAGAAAGAGCCACATGATAAATGCTTCTCGTAAGCATGTATACAAGGAAGGCTAGAATTGCTGAGAGAATCCTGGAAAAGAGCACTCCTCCCTCACTGTACTCTATGCGAAGACACACTTTACATATATTGGATGATGTCTAAATTTATTCTGCAAGTGAATTACTTAACCTGTAATTTCTTGCTTGGGAAAATAAGCCCTGATTTTATGACTATTATGGTCCATGAGCTGAACTTATTCAGCAGAAGATCCTCATCTCTTTGGAATTCAAATTGTAACTTTACCCTTTGTCATGGGCTGGAGCGATAGCACAGCAGGTAGGGCGTTTGCCTTGCACGCAGCTAACCTGGGTTTGATTTCTCTGTCCCTCTCGGAGAGCCCGGCAAACTACAGAGAGTATCCCACCCGCATAGCAGAGCCTGGCAAGGTACCCATGGAGTACTCAATATGCCCAAATCAGTAACAAGTCTCACAATGGAGATGTTATTGTTGCCCACTAGAGCAAATTGATGAACAACAGGACTACCGTGCTACAGTGCTACCCTTTGACATGTGTTTCTCCAGAACTTGCACCAAGTATACAACCTCAAAATATTGTCTAGTATTGAGTAATGGATAAGGTTTCTGAGACTAATTGATTGACATTTATGAGATACGGCATGGTGTAAAGCTCATGAATACCCAAATTTGTTTGCCTTTTTTTTCCAATCTCTCTCTGCTGTCTGGGAGGGGGCAAGTTTACATGCATCTAGACTGCTCTGGGGTTGTGCCACAACATTCCCTCTTGCCCATGGTTATATCATAATGTTTTGTGAGTATAGTATGAAATATATTTTTGAGAGCCTGACGAAGGAGGTTTGCTTCTGGTCTGCAGGTGATGGTTGGGGATGGCTGGGGACTCCGAAGGTCAGAAAAGAAAATGCTGGCAGAACATATGAGCAGGAGAAATGAAGGGATGGAAACAATCACAAAGGAGCTATCCCAGAAGATCTTCCTTTCCGTTCCCTGTCTATCACTCCTGGAACAAACCTGTGACTGCCGTTACAACTTCCACTTACTCTGATGTTTATTTACTATTCTATCTCCTCTTGTAGCTATAACGTGAGCAAGAATTATAGCACACAATGAGGCCTTAATCATTTCTAACCACCTAATATTCAAGTAGCATTGGCAGTCATTTATAACTTTGTTAGAAGACAGTCATAACCATTAGTTCTTAACATTGTGACTGGTAGGAGTGCTTCTATCATGAATTTATAATCTCAAATCCATCATATTATCATGTGTGGGATGAAGAAAGTGGGTGCAGTTGGCTGGTGGGTGAGTCCAAAGAAATGGGAGAAGAATTCTCAACCATGTTACTTAAATATCCTTAAATATCTAAAATCTGTTATATGAAGAATATTTCTAAATTTATCATCTCTCTTGAAACGTGTTGGTGCATATTCGAAATTCACCCATTTAGTATTTGTGTATCTGCTTTTATTTTTTATTTTATTTTATTTTGTTTTTTTGAGACACATCTGTCAGTACTCAGGGCTTAATCCTGGCTTTCGGCTCAGGGATCACTTCTGGTAAGGTTCTTTGAGGACCAAATAGGGTCCTGTGGATTAAACCCAGGTGGGCTGCCTGAAAATGAATCACCCTACCCACTGTGCTACTGCTCCAGCTCCAATACTTTCCCCTTTGAATCCACATCTTTTTCTGTAGCTGACTCTATAATTGTCTGCTCAAAAGCAAATGCTTAGAAGCAAACACCTTCGTATTTCTGTGAGAGAAACTGCTCTTCCCTGTGGTGAATTATAAGTCACAAGTACCTCAAAGTTCCCAGGAGACATATAAGCACACATGTGTTTTTGTCTGTACAACACGGCCACGTGGTTTCTTCCTATACTTTAATGCAAGGTATAATTTAGAACTGAGAGACTGTAATGCTCATTGCTTTTAGAAAGATTTTTGTTGTTGTTTTGGTTATTTTGAGAGTACCTATGTTTTAGCTCTTCTGTAAATTATAGGCTTTTAACACTTTAGATTGCTATTTTGTTTTGAAGGAGACATGATATCACTTTTATTCCTCCTGGCTCCTCTCATATTTACAGATAAAAACAGTAGAGGGTAGCATTTATTTATTTTCTATCCAGTGTCAACTGCATGTATTTAAGAGCTATCTTGACTTCTACAGGCCTGACTTCTTAGTCTCTGACCTCTGAGATTCATTTTAAAGGCCTTGGAGAGAAATCTCCAGGAGGGTTGCCATTGAGAGAGAATGGTGGTTCTCTTATATCTAGGAAAGGGGAAATAGATGAAAATAGGCCGAAGAAGAGAAAAGGAAGTTTCAGCAGCAACTTCATTCCAGTATCTTGACTCAGCCTGTCTATGTTCTGGATAATAATAAAATGGAGAAAATGATCAGAGAACGTCAACCCCCTCTTCTTCATGTGATGCAAATTAGGGCAAGAGCCATGTCAATATGAGAGTCATTCATTTGGGTAAGACCCATGAATAGTGAACATCATCGATTTATTTCTCTAATTCTATAGAATTTTTAAAAATGCAGTCAAAGAGAAGACTTTTCTGACAATAGCAGATAGGATGTTTTAATTGTGGGGAGTAGGCCATGACAGTGGTGCTCAGGCTATCCCTAGCTCTGTGGTCGGGGTAATCCCTAGCAGTGTTTGGGGAGTCTAACCAGTGTCAATCTCAGGCAACGCGAGTGCCTTCCCTCCTCTACTATCTCTCTGGCCCTTCATTTTACATCAATAGTGACTTTCCTCAGTTTGGACCTGGTGTTCCTGGTGCCTTATAGCTTCACCAAAACTAACCAGCAGCTAAGTTGACTTTGTCAACTCTGAAAGTGTCTCACCTTAAGGATTCATATTGGCTTTTCCATTCATTTGGAATGTCCTCCCATATATTTCTGCTCTTTCCAGGCACATTTTTTAATTACATGTTCCTATACCAACTGCGCTCGATTTTTATTGGGGTTAAAGAGGGGTTTAAGAACTTTTCCTTGCCTAGCATATGAATTGATTATGACAAAATCATATGTAAATATATTTAGCTGTTTCTTTGTGACATGCATTTTTAAGTTCTCCAGTTTGTTTGATAAATAAGCTAGTTCATCCTGGGATTAAAGAGCTAGAGCAGCTAGTGTCAGCAGAAGATGTGGTTTATTTAATGTTTTATCTACCTGGGGACTGGGTAGATAGCACAATGGGTAGCACAACTTGCATGCAGCTGACCTGGGTTTGATTCCTCCATCCCTCTCAGGGAGCCTGGCAAGCTACCGAGAGTATCTCACCCGCAAGGCTGAGCCTGGCAAGCTACCAGTGGTATATTAGATTTGCCAAAAACACTAAGAACAAGCTTCACAAAATGGAGACGTTACTGGTGCCTGCTTGAGCAAATTGATGAACAATGGGACGACAGTGCTGCAGTGCTACACACTACCTGGAAAATAAACCAAGATTGTTGCCTCACATGTCTTCAAATTTGTGGCAGAATATTATGATTTTAAGCAGATTAATAACTAATGTTTGTAACTATCCTGCAAATGGGAATTAAATCAGTCAATATCTTTCTCTGTCTATGTAAGGACTCTGAAGGAGTCACACCTGGAATACACAGTCATTGTTCACCTTTGTGGGGTTTGGGGGGCACTTGGTGATTTAGAATCACTGCCTTACAATCATACTGTGAAGCATTTAATCTTTGCTGCTGCCACTGCATGTGCTGAATGAACAGGTCCCCTTGGATCTGTCAACTGTGCCTCACAGCTCCGTGTCTGTGATTCCTGGCGCTTGAAGTGATTTCACAGCCAGGTTTGTGCAAACACCATGACTCAAGGGTGTGACCCCTAGATAGCTCTGCAACACATAACAAGATGTGTGAGGATCACAGCTAGAATGTTTGCCCTTTGGTGAGCATGGGTATAAGCATGTTGTAGTTACCAGTGAGAACAACAGCCAGAATATGTGTGAGTTCTAGAAATAAAGGGCGTGGCCTCTGGCGATCATGTATCCAAGCACCACAGCTCAAGTGTGTGACCCCAGGCATTTTACTGCCACTGGAGTGTGCAACTGCTGAAACCCCGCAAGGGACCACCAGTGCTCACCATCACTAAGTTTCCTAGCAACATAACCAAGTGTGAGTGAGAGTCCTGGTCGTCACAATCACATCAGCAGAGGAAAAGAAAGAATGGAAATACAAATACAAAATATAACTGACTTCTAATTCTATGACTCTTAGAGATTTATAGATCTATCCACAGTCATTGATGCTGCATAGACAAGGAATAAATTTCTGTAATGCTGAATACACTGAATAAATATTGGAGAACACATAATTCAGAAGCAGTTCTCTAGGGGATATGTCAGAAATACTGAATCGAGAATCCTTTGGAAGTGATGGTTTATATTGTAGTCATAGAGGACAAGGGTTACAACATCCTGTACTAGTCTTGTCCTCAGGGAGATGAGCTAGGACTTAGGCTCAGCTAATACAGGACTCTGAGCTTTGGGAAAATCTCACTTTCTGGGGTTTCAGTTTTATCCTCTGGAAAAAAAATAATCAAGGTTAGACATAAAAGTTGTGAGTGCTGTTACTACCTTTAAGCAAATACACACAGAGACACACAGACCATACATATATATGGAGAGAGAGTGTAACTGGATTTTAGATTTTAAATTTTAGATTTTCTCATCTAAAAATCACAATATGTTATTGCCCAAAACCACATGATAATTGATGAATGATTTTCTTAAAAATCATCTATTTTACAAAAGTTCTCCCTGAGAAAATTAACTTTTATGTGTTATGCCAGTTTTTGTTATGCCTAGTTTTGCATCACAAAGCAAAATTGGTCAGTAAGGGCAAGTAGGAGGTATGAACATTATTAACATCATCAACATTTATTTTTGTGGTACAATTTCCTATATATAAACTACAATGATTGAAATTGATGATTTTTAAACTCCCGTATTAATCATCGTGCTGTTAATCCATTACAGAATTTATGCTCGCTCCATGAGAAATTCTAATTACTGAGAAAAAGATGAAAACATCACGCATGCTTAGAGTGAGCTCTAATTGAAAGGGCTGGCTCCACTGGTTTATGGTTCCAGAAGAGCTTTCATTTTATGGTTGGCTTTATTTCTTTTAGAGCTAAATTTTACTTCATTCTTCTCATCAGTAGGATTTTTATATAAGGAGTTTATTTTAATCCCTTCTCAAGAGACAGCAAGAAATAGCAGACTTTGTACTGTTAGATGTCTCAAGTCAGGGATACATCTTAGAAAAACTGAAAACAGAAATGCAACCTCTTTACACTAGATTTCTGTGCTCTGTGTTTTTAGCACACCTACCCATAACTCAATTGTTTAATGCCTAGAATCATGCCAGGCTTCTATGCCATTGTCAAAAGTGCTCTAATAAATTCATCCATCCTGTGTTGTCACTGTCACTGTCACTGTCATCCCTTCCTCATCGATTTGCTTGAGCGGGCACCAGTAACATCTCCATGGTGAGACTTGTTGTTACTGTTTTTGGCATATTGAATATGCTACAAGTAGCTTGCCAGGCTCTGCCATGGGGGGCGGGGAGGCGGAGATACTCTCAGTAGCTTGTCTGGCTCTCCAAGAGGGGCGGAGGAATCGGAGCCAGGTCGGCCGGGTGCACGGCATCCTATGTTGTAAATGGTCAAAATTCTTATTTATTCATTTGCTATTGTTGGAGCTTGAACCCAGACCTCACACATGGGAGACGATTGATCTATGCAGAGTTTCATCCACAAACCTACTTGATAAAATTCTTAAAACTGTTGAATTTTTCTTTTAAAGGAATGAAGTAAATACAAATAAATTACAAAGTTGTGCTTAGATATTTAAACTTTATAAGGAAAGCATCTTTGCCCACATATTCTCTGATTGTTAGTTTATCACATTTCCTTGAGACTCATCTCTTTAAAACTATTATTAATTTTAAATGGTACCAATAACATAGTGGTAGGGCATTTGCCTTGCACACAGCCAGCCCGGTTCAATTCCTCCATCCCTCTTGGAGAGCCCGGCAAGTTACCGAGAGTATCTCACCCGCATGGCAGAGCCTGGCAAGCTCCCTGTGGCATATTCGATATGCCAAAAACAGTAACAAGAAATCTCACAATGGAGACATTACCGGTGCTCACTCGAACAAATTGATGAGCAGTGGGATGACAGTAATACAGTGATACCAGATATGGTGCAGATGTGTTCAAGTGTCCTAACAATGGTTACTGAGCTAATCTGTGAAGAACATTAACTCCATCTTTACTTTTTCTATATGAAAATCAATGCTTAGAAAATGGTCCTGCTATATACTTATCAAGTAGCTACATGTGACCTAATTCAACTTTTCCTCTCAATGTTCTCCTTTCTATTTTTTTTTGCCTTATAGCAATATACCGTGCAGAGTATGTGGTCAAATGGGGGAAAAACATTATGGTTCTTGAGTGAACAAGATTTGGGGACCACCAGAACTGCTCCCATAGCTGCTGGTGGAGCTTTAGAGTGACAGTATTGAATCAGTTCAGGACCTTGCAGACACTCTGCATGTGAGAAATCACCTGTGTCTTTCTGGCACTCCTATTACATATTTTATTCATTTATCATATAAGCCATCTTTCTCAAGTTAAACAATGTCACACCATGGTGGAAACTGGAAAAATGGGGTGTAGTTGTCACCTTGATTATAATTGGGAGTTGCCTTCTCTTGGTTTTCTAAATGAAGGTAGATTCTCAGGGAATGCCTGAATAATTTTTTTTCTTCTGGATGGGGGGAAGTAGATGAAACAACTCTAGGAAATTTTGATGCAAACCTTTATTTTTATCATCAGGAAAAAAAACTAGGAAAGAAATTGACACACGAGTAAATCTTGGGCAGACTGCCATTCTTCCATGAAAAATGACTTAGGTGATATCAACATGTCACCATCTATGTCCGTATAGATTTAATAAACTGCAGTAAAAATGACCTCTTGCGCTGGAGCAATAGCACAGGGGGTAGGGAGTTTGCCTGGCACGAGGTCGACCCGGGTTTGATTCCCAGCATCCCATATGGTCCCCTGAGCACCGCCAGGGGTAAGTCCTGAGTGCAGAGCCAGGAGTAACCCCTGTGCATCACCAAGTGTGACCTAAAATGAAAAAAAAACACAACCTCTTGCTTGATCTCTTGTTTAAGAGTACTCAAAGCATTAAATGTCTCAAACAGTGTCATAATCTAATTAATTGTGGTACTAAAGCAGAGGACTAATCTTGCCAACACTAACTCCTTCACATATTTAAATAATTATAAATGTAAATATATAGTTACATATGTATTCCCTCTTTTAATGTTCTTTAGGAAAAGAATTGCCACAGAGTTCTTCAATATCCTGTTCTATGTTTTGACCTACTGGAATCTTTTCTTTCGAATGAATCGACTAAAACTATCTTAATTTTATCTGATTCCTCAGCAATCAGTGAAATAATTGTATCTAACTGGGTTTACCACTATGAAAGTGAAGCTGGTGTCTGGTTTATGATTACTTGTAGTGAATACACATATGGTAAAGAGACATTTTCACCTTGCAAGATTTAAGTGTCTTGGGAACTCATGAACAAAGGAAAGTTAGGTACTGGGACATGTCATACCTGCTTGAGGACAAAAGTGTGATGAATATGGGCATGAGTTACCAACACCCACTTTGGGGAAAAGTATTGTGCCCAGTTATAGAGCGTTTGGCAAACTGTTCCCTGCACAATTACAAGGATCTGGATCACCTTCCCAAAGTCCTGTTCTTTTCACCTCTTCTGAAACAGCCAGAGAGAGAGAGATGTGAGCAAAGAAAAGACACAATGGTTTCCCCAATAGTTCAGTAAGGGACATCCTTGATGACTCCAGAGCATCTTGAAGTACACAAATACTTCAATTGGACTACTTTCCTCTGTTAAATTCTGTTTTTTTTCCTTTTCTTTATAAAAATTTCTGATAAGTACCTTACATTCCAAATGTTTTATATTCCATGTTTTAGAAACCCAGAAACCAAGCCTTCTCCGAAAGTCACAGTTGCTCTGCAGAAAAAGCTTTAAAAAAAAAGTGTGTGTGTTTGCATGTGTGTGTGTGTGTGTGTGTGTGTATGTTTACAAGCAAGAGTCATAACTAGAGTTATAACAGTTTCCTGTTTTTGCTTTTACTCCCCAATTATAATTCTGTATTTCTCTTCTGAGGGGCCAACTTTGCAGATTAGAATAAATCCCTCTCATTATCTTTTAGTATTACTTTATTGCTGAATTTTATTCAAATCAGTTTTTGTTTCTAACAACCATACTCATAACTATATAACAGGATGAGACCAAATGCTGTACTTTGTAGCACTCATATAAAGCATAATAAAAGTTAAAAGAATGGAAATATTAGTGCAAGCTTCTGAGGACAGGAGAATGAATACAAATGCCAAATTCTTAATCATATTTTATTTTTTTTTGCCATTTTTTTCTTTTAGATTTAATTCTTTAACTCTGCTTCTACCCAATCTCTGCAAATAATTATTTGTGTCTAATAGACAGAGATTATTCTTTCCAGTGGCAGAACAGCACATGGAGATTCTAAAGGGGGGGTCTGTCTAACTAACCTGAGATATCATAAGTTACAAAGACTGCCAGATCTATGGCGGATTTTTCATGGCATAGCCAGAGCTGTGCAGGAGAAAAGGAAGAGCTCACGAGGAAGAAAATTAAGTTCCTGATGGTTCTAATCATACAGAAAGGAAAATATAGTCCCAAACTTACTTATAGTAGTCTGATTGTTCTATACTTTTCAGCCTAACATTCTATTTCCTTTACTTTTTCCTGAATTCAATGACACCAAATCCTTAGTTTATTGGATTGGAAGTCCCGTGAGAAGGAGAAACTTCTACTCCCTTACCTTGGTATTCTCAATGCTATGTGTTGATGGAAGTGGGATATTTTAGTGTTTATTTGCCTTAATAGTCGAGTTTGTTCATTAACCAATGAACTTTTAGCCTTTTATAGGTATAAAATATTTTAGAGAATGTATTCTCTAAGACAAGTTGCTATCTCTCACATAAGCTGAGACCCTCAAAAGGTTGCAAATAAGAAGATTCGGGACATGAGCCCAGTCGGGTGTTCTGCATTTTAGTGATTTCTACTATATGACAGCTACCCTGTTTGCAAAAGAAGCAGAAGTTTGCATAAGCAGTTCCTCACTCCACAAGTGATTGATAAAAGATAATGAAGAATCTTGGAATGCAATTAGGTCATAATTAAAGGTTCCCTAATACAAAGATATTGTTTATTGCACTAATAGGAAAAATGAATGAAAAGAAAAGGACATTCATTTGCGTCTTATGTCACTTATTGACATAGGGAGGCTGAAGAACAGGATGAGAAACTCTAGTGAAACCCCAATTTCAAATGCTCCACTGGTTCTGTAGCCATTTAGAAACCAGGTAAGTTGACAGATCACCAAGGTTCAAGGCAGCGGAATACAGCAATAGATGAGTGAATGATTGGTGATGATTAGGTGAGACATTAAGTATCCTGAGAAGTGCAAAAACCAGCAATTGTTCTTAAAAGGAAGCTTCAATCTCCTAAACCAGAGTGTAGAATTCACTGGTGCATAGAGAGATGGTGCAGAGCCTTTGACCTCATCAGTGCCTGCAGTTCCGTTCTTAGTGTGATGTTTATCTGATTGCCTGGCACATGCATTGTTACGCTCTTTTAATCTTTCAAACTCTCTTTTGGAGTCACTTCCCAATTCCTAACTACTCCTCCTTTTTTTGACCCATGAGTGGTCCAAAGGAACTGACAGCTGCACAAGAGCCAAACTGCTGACCCTGTCTGTGAGTTACACTCCATGATTGCTTCTCCTTTTCTGTCCTACAGATAAGTCTTCATTCTTCCGGAGGGTGTTGTTTTATTAGTACCAATTCCTCATATGTCCAAAAAGCACACATAGAACCTGAATGACACATAGTTTATCAATTAAATTTATGTGTTACTCTTATGTCATTTTATAAAATTGAATCACCATAAGAGTCTCAGTTACAAAGATATTCATGATTTGGTTTCAGTCATACAATATTCCAATGCCCGTTCCTTCACCAGAGTACATTTCCCACCACCAAAACCCAAATGTTTTCAGTTTCTTTCCCATTCCTCCCTGCCCTGCTCTGCCTATATGGCAGGCACTTCTCTCTCTCTCTCTCTCTCTCTCTCTCTCTCTCTCTCTTCCTCTCTCTCTCTATCTCTTTCTGTCTCTATCATTCTGTGCATTATGGTTTGCAATATATGTACTCAAATATTATCACATATATCCATTTTACCTGGGCTGGAGGGATAGCACAGCGGTTGGGCATTCACCTTTCATGCGGCTGACCTGAGTTTGATTCCTCCGCCCCTCTCGGAGAGCCCTGCAAGCTACTGAGAGTATCGAACCCGCTCGGCAGAGCCTGGCAAGCTACCTGTGTGTATATTGGATATGCCAAAGACAGTAGCAATACGTCTCTCAATGAGAGACGTTACTGGTGCCTGCTCGAACAAATCGATGAGCAACAGGATGACAGTGACAGTGACAGTGATCCATTTTACCTACTTTCAAGCACTCAGTCATTGCCCAGAGTGATCATTTCCAACTATCACCTTCATAGCGGTCCCTTCTCTATCTCAGCTGCCCTCCCCCACCTGAACCCCGTTTGTGGCAAGCTTCTAACCATGAACCACTCCTTGCTCTTGTTTCTACTGTCCTTGGCTATTAGTCTCATGCTATGTTTTTGTGTTATTATTTTTTTAAATTATATATAATTTGTTACCCAAGAACAGATATTATATTGTATAAGCCATTCAGATGAATGAACACAGAACATGGTACTAGGTAACTAGAACATGCTTAATATAAAGTCACAGATTCATGTTTTATCAAAGACAATATATAAATAATTGTGTTCTATTTCTATAATAATATATGTTCCCTATCTCTTTACATATATATATTTTAATATTATCCAAATGTTTCTCTAACTGGAAAGGTTTTGCTCTAAAGATGAACAAATAAGACTGTAAACAACAACAATACATTTTAAACTAAATGCAAAGCCCACTCTAGTGAGTCAAAATATACTAAATCTTTTAGTATGTCTTGGTTTAACAACAAACTATCCTGTTAATACTTTAACCACAAATGCAAAGCCAGTTTCACACAGTGGTATAAATACCTTTGTCAAGATAAATGTATGGAATAATTTTACTCTATTTTCTTTCCTAAATTTTGCACTCCTAATGACATACAAAATACCCTTAGATTTTTTGAAGTAATTTTACACTATAACATTATGTAAGTTTCAAGTGTATATCATTGAAAATCAATATACTATCTTAAATTTGCCACAAAAAAAGTAGCTGTATACTACAGCAGATAGTGGATGTGCCTTAGTGTAATGGAATTGCATGAATCACCTTGTGAATTTGTGTACGAGTGTAGCAGGCTCTTTATCACCTGTTGCCATGCCCATGACATCTGACCATGACATGATGTAATGAGAACTATCTGGTTTAATAAAAGAGAAGATCCTCTTCAGACCTCAGGAGAGAGATTTCAATCAGTTCAGAGTCTGAAGTTCAATCCTCCCTCGGGTTGAAATCATGCTGTCAACAGCAACTCAGCTGGTCATGAAGAGTCCTATTGAAGAGTATTTGCTTGTACCAGTGTGAGAAAGTCCATAGCAAAAGATAAATTAACTTGCAAGGACAAGGACGTTTTCCAAGTGGCGATGACTCCTGATTGTATCCCTCCATTCTTTATCCCTTCTTTTGACGTAGCACATGAAGGTTTTCATATAAAATCAGTCAAACTTGAAGAAGACTGGTGCTTCGAGAGAGGGTTATCTGATGTGACAAAGAGTAAACTCCCATCAGCCAATGAAACAGAATCCTCTACTAAAGGGAAGCGTATGAGGGGAAAGTGAAACTCAGTACAAAAAAAAAAAAGCTTCTCAGTATGAGACTATGATGATGGGAAAGGAGATATGTATGACCCACACCCCATTAACCAAAGCTGCCTTACCTTCTCAAACTTAACAACCACACAGGTTTCTCACACTAAGTGAGAACACAATCATGTGAAGTAAAGAACGTCTCTTCTTTGAATCTGATACAGTCGTGTTCAGAAGTTTATTATCACTGAGCAAATGAAGAGTGTCTTCAACAGTTACCCATAAAATATCTTGGACATATCCGATTAAAACAGCCATCCGAGACTCTTGTACAGCTGGTGAAACAGAGTGGGGAGATATCTGTGGAGCTTACGGGCCATGATCCTCTTGTCTCTTAGGAACATCGTCCTGCTGACCTGAAATCTGTTATTTCAAAGAAAAAAAGATACATTTAAAAGACTGAAGTGAAATCCTTTCCAACGCTAAGCATTTTAAAACATGTAAACATAAATAGAGTATGGACTTAACAATGTTTGAGAACACAGAGTTTACCTGTAGAATTTCCATTCTGTATGGTAGCACAGTGGTTAGGGCATTTGCCTTGCACAAGGCCGACCCGGATTCGATTCTTTGGTCCCTCTTGGAGAGCCCGGCAAGCTACCAAGAGTATCCCACCCACACGGCAGAGCCTGGCAAGCTACCCATGGCATACCCGATATGCCAAAAACAGTAACAACAAGTCTCACACTGGAGACGTTACTGGTGCCCACTCGAGCAAATCAACGAACAACTGGATCACAGTGCTACAGTGCAGTGCTATGTCATAGGGAGTGTCTAGCACTGAAGCATGTATATCTTTCTCCTATACTGTCTATGTAAAAATTTCTGCCTATATATAAAAATATGAAAATTATTCTAATTGAGGATAAATCATTAGTAAATGATATCCAAACACACATTCAAGCATATGTTAAAATTATATTGTCTTGACTCCTGAACTTCATTGCCTGTAGTTAGTTTTGAAATATAGTATGCTAAAACACTCAAAGCAAGAATGAAAAGATTAATTTTATATACTCAGTCATACCCACAACAGAACTGGCAATATGATACAATTTAGGCCACTAGTATAACGTATTTGAATGCCATGCTAGTTTTTTTTTAAATCCAAGCAAATACAAATTATGTAACTAACTCAGACTACAACACATATTAATTTGGCTCAGATTATAATATATGTTAATTTTGCACTTTTATCCATTTACTTTTGCACAATTAACTTTAAGTAAAGGATTTACCCTTTACTATTAGTGATTTTCATCTAATAAGCTTTAAACCTTAAACAAAGAATCAGATTTCCTACTGAAGGTGGAGTTTGTTTCTGAACTATAACATTGGTGCTTATCTGAATGACTGAGTTCCCTCCATGTCTACCCATCTGCCTACAAGTTGGGGGCTTGGCTGTCAGTGCAACCATATCACCCATTGACTTATCAATAAATGTCTTCATTACATATACATGCATTTCCTATTCTGTTTCTGCCTTACGGGTCTGGGTCTTGGCTATCAGTACAACCATATCACCCAATGATTTAACAATAAATCTGCATCTCCTATACTGTTTCTGCTTTGCTGCCGAGTTCTGAGGGACTCAGTATAAATGACATTAGAGCAGAAGTTGCTAGAGCGTCGGAAGCTCCTTTCTCTCTGTCCTCTTTCCTTTAACTTCCTGCGGGCGTGGGCGGGGAGAGAAGGGGGTAGAAACTGATGGGAACCTTCCCCTTAACATGGTCCTAGGCAAATGATAAAAGTAGCAGAGTAATGGCTTTACCTTAGGACCTTTGTTTCCAACTTCGATCTCCACTTTTACCTTCCTCTGAAAGAATTACTCTAAATCAATTTATTCTCCCCCACTTCCTCTACTCCGACCTGCTCTTAGTAAACAAACACAAATCTTCCTGTAAAATCAATTAAAACGAGCTTTGAACACGCTTAAATCACTATTACTTTTTCCAAGGGAATGTGTAATTTAAGCTTTATCTCTGATCTTGTGATAAAAAGTACAGCTCTGTTAGAGAACATCAGAGAGCTCGGGGACTGAGTGGTGAGACAGACGGCCTGGCCCCCTCTCCCACTTATGCACAATCTGACCTTACTATTAGCATGAAATAGTAGAACATGATCTCAATTGAAAGTTTCAAGAAACAAAAAGGCTGTTATTAGGTTCTGAGCTAATGGTACGGCCATGGACATAACTATTCTCTTGCTTCAACTGTCCTTACCCAAGAAATAGTCTCTATAGTCTTATTCCTAAATCTTTGAATATAATGTAAGATTGGATATTAAAAACAATCAACAGTCATACTATGTCATCGCAAAATTTTAACAATTATTTCATTGAGGCTGGTTATTGGTGAAATATACATAAAACTACACATATAACTATATAACTATATATGGATATATACTATATAACTATATACATAGTTTTACATAAAACTATATATAACTATATAATGATTATAACTATATATATGTAGTTCACCAATCATCTGCCTCTATACATATACCCAGGAAATAGTCTCCATAGTCCTAATGAATATATGTATATAGATATACATAATATATATATAAGATTGCTACTTTGGTTTATCTAAAATGTCCTTATTAAAATCCAACTTATTTTGGGGGGAGAAGGAGATACCTCAAAGAGTAACCAGAGGGCCCAGGAGGCAGAGGCTACCAATTCATTACAATGCTGCTAAGGATGTACTGTGTCGGATCTACACCACCCATCAGTGACCAAGGTTTCCAGAGCTACACCTGGCATTGCTCAGGGACCATGAGGATATTAAACCTGGATCAGCTGCATGCAAGGCATGTGCCACTACACCATTTTGCTTTCAGCAGTGCTCAGAATTTAGAGCTGGCTCTACCCTAAGGGACCACTTGTGTAAGTGCTCTGGGGATCCTCTGACCCATTGACCTGTGCTTCTTCAGGAGTCCTCTCACCTATTTCCTGCATTTCCCCTTACAAATCACTGAGTCAGTTATATGCAAACAAACATCTAAACATCAGTTTCCCCTGATTGTTTTTTAAAAAAAAATCTTTACATTTGCTGACATGATAAGACATACTCAGGACTATTGTAATAGTTGATAAATAGTGAGGAGATGGGGGTAGATAGGTTAAATTCCTGTTAGAGCAGAATCATCTGGGAATTTGTAGTTAAGGAGCTGTGTAAAAAAATCACAAGGGTGGTGAGAGCGGGAGGGGGAGACGCAATGTGTCCTGTCGTTCTGTTTTCCGAGGGCACTCAGGGCAGCTTCTCTCGCACGCACTGCTCGAGTCCGGTGTTCCGGAGCCACTGTGTATGGACCAGATCAGGACGGTTCCTCCTTGTGCTCTGCTTCTGTGCGTGCCGCTGTGCTCTCTTCTGTCTCTCTCTCTCTCTCTGTCTCTGTAGTCTCTCCTCTGGTCTCTTCCGACCTCTCTCTGTCTCTGCTTCTGTGTCTTCTCTGTTCTTCTCGTGTGCATCTCGTGTGTCTCCTTCTCTGTCTCTTCTGTCTTCTTCTTCTGTCTCCCTCAGTGCCCCCCAGTCTTAGTTTATATAGCAAATTACACAGGGTGGTGACACAAAGGTGGGTTTAACATTAACGAATCATCAAAGAAGGGTAAGACCATTTCTCGAGGAGATTAACAAAATCTCATCTAAGGATTTTGGTGAGATTACTAGGAGATCAACTCAAGGGTGGGGTCCAAACAAGGGTGTGCCAGGGTGTGCCTCTTCCTTCCTGAGCTAGTAATAGCTTAAAGTTATAGTAAATTTACTTCCAATATTTCTAGCAATGTCATTCTGTATGAGCACAGTAAGAGATATAAACTTAAAGTTCGGTTCTTCCTGAGGACATTCACTATATGTTCTAGACCACAGTCCTCAGGCTAGGTTAGTCCTCCTAAACCCAGCAGGGTCCTAGTCTTGTCGTTACTTTTGGATCATGACAGCATTTGTCTATGACCATGTTCTCAACTAATAGTTGAGCATTGTGGCTCTTTGGCCTGGCCCATTTCGATGCCAGGGTAGCTCACAGCTTGCCCTGGGTCGACTCCATCCCTCATTGGGACCCTGCTTTTGGGATGCTAGGAACTAAGGGCAACTGAGTTAAGAAAGCAGATGCCCGGGAGTAAATATTATTGGAGTCAATCAGCTCCCAAGTTACAAAGCATAATATTAACTGTCTTCCTGTGTCCATACAGAAAGGCCATTGCTCTAGGGTAAGCTAAGTTCCCTGCGGCAAGGCTAAAAGGACAAAACCCCATGTTATCCTACAGAGCTGAGTGAATGGATCAGTAGATGGAAAACTACTAAGAAGGTATATTAAGGAAAATAGCATTTCTGTCAATAGCATAGACCAGGATTCTTGCTCCAAGTAGGTCAGGGTGATCAGATATGAAAGATAAAAAAAATCTCACTGCACTAATATATCAAGATTCTTGCTTAAAGTGAACTCAGTACTGTTGGGGAACAGCAAATGCACAGGGATGAGGGCTCAGAGGAGTCTTACTTAAATTTGGTCAAAGATAGAACCTTTGTCGTGATAAAAGGATTATAAAACTAAGTCATAAGAACTGTGGCCTAAATAACATAACATCAGTTTGCGACCACCTATTTAGGTTTTGTTGTAAATAAACAAGGAATGTTGTTGGACTAGGTAGGATATAGAACACCTTACAGAAAAGTGTTTACTTCATATAAGAGGTATTATTGATTGGTTCAGGCAACATAGTTACAGTAGTGTTCACATTCATGGCTTTTCTGTATAAAAACTCTTTGAATAGACAAAAATTGGAAATTAAATAACTTATAATCATAGAAAAGAACACTGCACGCATTAAATTTCAGTTCATCTAGCTATAGACTCCATCTTCTTCACCACCAGTCTGAAATAAAGCTTTTTGAAAAGCACAGCTTCTTAAATGTGTAATGAACACTTTACTTATGGAATACCAACTGTGGCTTATAAATGGTTTCTAAAATATTTCTTATTTAGGTTGATATTAGAATGATTCACTATAGCATATAAAAATATATATAGTAGAAGACTAATATCTATGAGCAGGAAAAACAGGGGTTATGAGGAATGGCCAATGGTTGGAATCAGCTGCAGGTGTGTGAGGGGTGGAGGCTAGGCAGGATAGAGAAGAGACCAGAATGACAGTGATAGCTGGAATTATCATACTGGACATGAACTGAAAGTTGAAGGTTGAAAGTGGTAGGAGGATGTTCCGGATGTATCTTTATTGCAATCCACAATGCTCAAAAGGACAGGTGGATTTTTGGGAGTTTGGTAGGGGGAGGGAGGAGGGAGAGAGAGGGAAGAGAGGAGAGGGGGGGAAGAAAATCCATAGAGGCAGGCCAAGAATGGGATGCAGGTTGATAGAAGAGAAATTTGGGATACTGGTGCTGGGAAATGTACACTGGTGGAGGAATGGGTGTTTGAACATTGTATGACTGAAACTGTATCATGACCTGCTTTGTAAGCATTCGTCCCACAGTAATTCAATAAAAAAATATTAGTTAAAATTTAGAAAATACTGGAATTTGTGTGTCTTATAGGAAATTACACACACAATTTGGTATGCTGAAGTTTAAAATTTAACAAAACTCACAAGTTATTTTATGAAGTAATACTTGAGGCCATTGATCTAAAGTATTTATTAAAATGTATCTCTATGAAGCTAGAAGAGGTTTTTCATTAACTTCTTAATCAATAATAGTAAAGTAGAAAATGCTTAATCGCAACAGGTACCTTAAATAGTCTTCTTAAATGTGCTTGTTCTTCCCAAATACAGTTGTCCCAGTATGTGATGAACATCAAAATATTTTAGGGATAGTACCTCCTCTCTGTCTAGCTTATGGGGATGTTAGTTAATCCTTATGGACAGGTAATAGCTCAAAGAAGAATGATTTATCATGCCAGTGTAATTATATTATTTCTAGAGATGAATAAAAATGTCACACGTTTACATTGTTTCTTTATAGCAGCTAGTATAGAAAGTATTTTAAAAGGACCCAACTATATTAAAAGCCCTAACATTTTTCTTTTTGTCAGCTAGTAAACAAAACACTTTAAAAGAGCTCCAACATAGCAAGTACTTCTAGAATCATAAGATTGGTTAAGCGGATGGAATAATTTGGTTCAACTCACTTCAGAAGTACCCACATTATTCATAAAAACTTGTCATTCTGCCCTCCAGGAGATTTAGGTAGCTCTTTTATATGACATGAAACTTGAAATGATTATATAGCTATACAGAATTAAAGCATATTCCCAGTTTAATAGAAACCTAGTGTAGGAATCCTAAAAGTAAAATTTAAAAAGAGGCCATACTAATTATGTTTTTACATTTCAGTGCCAAAACAATCTATTAACAAGACATGCATTTCTGAAAGAGGAACACAACACACACACACAAACACACACACATACCACTTATGCCTACATTTCTGCATATGCTTTTCAAAAAATGCCCGATTAGCTGTAAGATGATAAATGTAACCAGTCTGCATGGTTTATAATAAATTGTGTTGCTTCACCACTGGAATATTAACATATTTATATGTATTCTAGGTATAGGAGATTTCCACTAAAGAGTCATTTACTTCTTATGACATTCTGCAAATCATACCCAATGAGAGCTAATGATAATCATTAATATAAAATAATGTTCATAGAAAGACATTGAGAATTCAAATCCTCTCCACTAATATAGAATATTGCTGCTCAATGTTTCAGCTACAGTGACAAGAGATCTTGTATGTCTATTTGAGAAAATAAATGTAATAGCTGCTTCTTTGCTACATTTCACATATATTTGCACCGAAACTGACATATTGCAGAGTTTTCGAAATATCCATGTGCTCCTAAACTCCACAAAAGTGTTAATGTTCTCTGGACTGACTCCAGATTCATGTTAACTTCAGTATTTGTAGTCATGAACCCTTCAACTTCTCCACAACAGAGCTTGACTTTAGATTCGTCCCTCTTCTGGCCTGAGTTCAGTGCATTCATTACAATGGCCATGGCTCCTGCTCAGGTCCGCACCATCCCCCAACACCTGGATAATTGGGGCAATGACCTCTGACATCTCTCTAATGTCACCTCTGTTATCAACCCTTCACACTGAGGAGGATACTTGGTCTATTCATGATTTGAACATCCAAACACTATTAAAGTTCTGACACCAATTCTCTGATACCCTCTAGGTGACCTGCAGTTTAATTCTATTCTGGCAACCCAGAGTTAGCGTCAAATTTCACAGGCTTAAGGGTTTAGTTCCACAAGACTGGGCTCACTTGATTTTCCAGTCACAAGTCGTAGAGGCCATCCACACCTCTGACAGTCCAGGTAATAATTAGAGGGTTCATGCAAATTCTTCAGGTTCACCTGCTCTTTAAAATGACTCAGAAATTCCTTAAAACTTATTCTTCTTATTGCACTTTTAGTGTAAAGATTACACATATGACAAGATCTGGAAGCATCTTAGAGATCTATATCCTCTCAGTGTTGTGAGGATACACTGCCATTCTACTCGTGGGTGCTCACCAACAAAAGAGTTCTATCAAAGTTTGTATTGTGCATGTAGGATGACTTATTAAATCTTTGGTCAAATTATTATAATCAGTCTCCCTCACCTGAGACATAGTCTCCTAACTTTTAGAGATCAGACTCTCTCAAAGTTGCAAACTTCCAGTTGTAAAACTTACAAACTTTTAATAAGGAGCCCTGCTACTTCCTTGGCATAAAAAGATACACCAAAGGAATTGCTAATGTTCTAGGAGTTACATCTCTGGAGACAAAGAATAAATACCTTCTCCTTTGCACCATGCCAATTTTTTAATCATGGAAAATAGTTTTTCATGGAAAACCTCTGTAATAGCTTTAAGACTTATTTGTTCAGCTTATATCATGTGTCAGTGTAGAACAATAAATATCCTTATACCTTCTATTCATTTTTATCTATTTTCCAAGAGCATTTAACTTTGTTCCTTTATCATTATTTCTCTCTATCCCTTTCTATGCGTGAGCATGCACACATACACACACACAACCCATCTCCTTTTATTTTTACACTTATAGTTACAAGTTATCTCTTTGCTAAAATGTGATTATATGTATTAAAGCAATTTTCCCCCAGGGGGCAAGGAAGATTGGAGTTGGGTCACACCCAGTACTGCTCAGAATTTATTTCTGGCTTTATGCTCTGGGGTCACTCCTGGTAGTGTTTGGGGAACAATATTTTGTGCTAGGAATAGGGTCATGTGTCTCAGCAAGGCAAGTAGCTGAACTCATCTATTATTATTCACACTTCCATTTTGCAGTTTGCTATTTGTTTCCTTTTTCATCTTTACTAATGATGGAGGGTGATGGTGGGTAAAGACATTATTTTTTCGTGGAGATCCCTAAAATCCACCCCCTATTTTTAATAACTTGCTGGTTTCTTAAGGGCCTAGGCATCACTATTTTATCTATTAAATATTTTATTGGGAGGTGGCATCCTAAACGATTTAGCAGTTCAATGTGGAGGTGGGGGATGCTGTGTTTTTCAGGCCTTGCTGTGTGAGAGATGGTCAAACCTAGATGTGTTGGCTGCAGGTGAGGAAGGGGGCTCTTCTAGGGTCCAAATATGGTGTGATTCTGAGAATGGATCCAAGCTAACCACACTCAATGAGAGCACCATAACCCCTCTACTCTCTCTCTGCCCCCCCCAAGTTTATAATTTTGTTTATTTTATTTGTGGGACATACCTGGAAGTTCTTACTTCTGACTATGTGTTCAGAAGTCACTCCTGGAAGTGCACAGGAGACCATGTGTGCTCACAAGGATTAAAACAGAATCAAACACATGAAAGGCAAACACCCTGCCTGCTGTACTATTTCTCTGGACCCAAATATCACTGTATCACTGTCACTGTCATCCCGTTGCTCATCGATTTTGCTCGAGCAGGCACCAGTAACGTCTCCACTGTGGAGACTTATTGTTACTGTTTTTGGCATATTGAATATGCCACGAGTAGCTTGCCAGGCTGTGCCATGTGGGTGGAATACTCTTTGTAGTTTGACAAACTCTCTGATAGGGACAGAGGAATCAAACCTGGGTTGGCCGCGTGCAAGGCAAACGTCCTACCAGCTGTGCTATCTGACCCAAATATAACATTCTTTAAAGTTTAAGCTTTTGGGGAAACGAATATGAGAGATACAGGAAAGGAAAAGAGAAGCAGTTAAGTTAGGATGGGACTCAGCTGGAGGCTAGCTGTAGTCTGATCTTTATGGGTGTTCTGCAGCATAAATTAAAGCACATAAATAAAAAAACTCAAAGCAAGAATGATAACCTGTTACATTCTGTGTCAGAGCTCATCACAGTCACCAGTTATGGGCATAAGGAAAACAACCTCTCAGACAAAGCAGTTTCCATCAGGCCGAAGGTAATTCTCTGTGGAGTATAGCTATGGTGATTGTCAAAAACACTCATGGAGGTCAAGGGATGGGTGAATGAGTGGGACTATGGGGAAGATGCCAACCCAACCAATACAGTCTCCAAGTACAAATAATTATTTATTGAGTAATGATCACTGTTTCCCTGTACTCTCAACATTTTACTTCCTTTCAAAGGCCCTTGTATGTTTTCTTTTTTTCTTTTCTTTTTTTTTTTTTTTAGTTTTTGCGTCATGTCCAGTGGTGCTGCAGGGATGTTCCTGGTGGCAAACAGGGAACCACATGAAGTCAGACTTCACGCCTGGGTTTGCAACAAGCACAGCATGCACTCTAGACCTTTGAGCTATCTCCCGGCCTTCGAATACATTTAAAAATGTAACACAATGCAATGTCTTTGGGATAGTCTTTGAAATGTAGTGCATTTTATGACTACAGTATTTAAAAGGGTCAAGCAGCTTTTAAAATTTTTGGTGATGTGTACTAAGTGGCATGCAGATCCAAAATGGAAACTTGAGTTTGATTATGTTCTCAAATGCAACTAGAATTTGAGAGCACTCCCTCTGTCTTTGAGTCAATTTATGCTGAGGCTGGTTTTCATTTGTTTGTTTTTTTTTTGTAATTTTTTAATTAGTGAATCGCCATGAGGTACAGTTACAGACTTATAACCTTTTGATCTCTACTATTCTTGGGTGTTAGTCTCCCATTCTGTTACTTTATATTCCACAAACGAGTGCAATCTTTCTATGTCTGTCCTTCTCTTTCTAACCCATTTCACTTAACGAGATACTTTCCATGTTGATCCACCTATATGCAAATTTTATGACTTCATCTTTTCCAACAGCTGCATAGTATTCCGTTGTGTAGATATATCTTTAACCAGTCATCTGTTCTCCGGCACTCCGGTTTCTTTTTAAGTAAATCTCCTTCACACAAATGCAACATCTTAATAGGCAATATTCACTTTTTTTTCCGCATATAATACTTCTGTTTCTTGTTTGTTTTTGTTTGCTTTGGTTTGGATGTTAGTCAGTGGTGCTCAGGGCTTATTACCTGGCTCCAAGCTCAGGAACTACTCCTTACGGGGCTTGGAAACCACATGTGATGATAGGGAATGAACCCAAGTCAGCAAGCACAGTACCAGCTGTATATCTCTTAAAACACATATATATTAACTTAGAATAGCTGTTAATCAAGTGCTCGATTCATGACTATCGAATAAAGATACATAAAAAATATAAAGACACATAAGTGAACATATATGGATATTTACAACTATAATAAATTGGTGCTTATGCCCAAGGTTTTCTAATGTATCTGAGAAAGAAGACAAACATATGGAATAGTAATTAGTTTAAGCTATAATTTACTGCCAAATTGGTTAGGAGGGCTGTGACTAGGAAGCTAACCACATGATGAGATGGCAACCTTGTTGATATATTTTCTAGACTTAAAATCAACAAGAATTAGAGTTCTGGTTGTTAAGTTTGTAAATACAATAATGCGTTGCCTTTCAAAAGAAGACAGGAATTAATTAAAGTAGTTTCTCATTGAGTTCATGCAACTCAAAAATCTATGTAAACACAGATTTTTCAGGTGGTGTTTTGAATATATAATTGGAAAAGAAAATTGTTTTACTTCTGACCTTACAAATTTATGCTTCCCCCCCCTATTTTTTAGCATCCCAGTACAGATGGTAAGCCAGGTGGTTTAACAAATCTGTCTAACAGCAACAAAAATCTAAAGTCATCACTCTTTTTTTTACAGATGTTGATTTTTGCTCTTTTAGTAGCTATCAAGATTAGTAACTTATTTTACTTTTAAAATAAAAATAATTTATTTATAGTTTGTGTGTGCGTGTAATCTTTAATCAAACTGATTTTAATAGTATCTCAAAATAAATGTTTTGTTCACTTAGCAATTCTAAGTCTGTTGACTTCCATTATTTGAACATTTTAGTTGTTGTCTAAATATTGGTCTTTTAATCTGGAACTCATTTTTAAACTTTCTTTCCAATATCAGTTTCAGTTTTCTAACTCAAGCCATCCAGAACAAGAGATTTAGACTCAGGACTCACTATTTAGAACATAGTGCTCTAATGTTTGAGGGAATTTGTATACAATGTGTTAGGGTCTAAGGTGTTAAGCCCGGTTAAACATTGAATGTGAGTCCTAGATAAGTTCATAAGGCAACAATAAATAAACACTAAATATAACTTATAATTATAGAAAAATAAAACCTAATCCCAATAAATAACAATAATTTGGAAAAATCCTGTAGAACACTCTACAAAGCTTTTGAATATAGGGAGGTATGCCCATCTGAGCTGTATTTCTGAATTTATCCTCCTCTACTTTCCACTTGGTAGTATGAGCCAAGTCCATCCACTATTAATCGAATACACCTTCCATACTCAGACTCTAGATCCAGCAGCGCTTCTTTTATCTTTGAACTAATAGAGCTTCAAGGAGACAAACGGGTGGTAGAAGTGATAAGGTTACAGCAGGCAATGGTCAGGAGCTATATCTGAACATCTGCTCAGGGGTTATCACTAGTAGTTTCCATGGTTCATATGGGGTGCTGGGGATCAAACTGGAATGATAGCATGCAAGGCAAATACTTTGCATTCAGTATTAACTCTTTGGCCCCTAAACTCATAGACTTTTAAATTAAAACCTATATAATGCCATGGGCTTGGATTCTATAGAATTACAAAAACTGTCAGTCACTGTCATACCATTGCTCATCTATTTGCTAGAGCTAGTACCAGTAACATCTCTTGTGAGACTTGTTGTTACTGTTTTTAGCATGTGGAATACTCCACGGGTAGTTTGCTAGGCTCTGCCGTTAGGGCAAGATACTCTCAGTAGCTTGCTGGGCTCTCCAAGAGGGGTGGAGCAATCAAACCCAGGTCGGCCTCGTGCAAGGCAAATGCCCTACCTGCTTTGCTATCATTCTAGCCCTTACAAAAACTGCATAAACCTATTTGCAAACATTAAGAATCAGATCGGGATGACATTTAAGTTCTTTTATATGGTATTAGATTTCCTGTATTTCCACTCTGACACTATTACTTATATGTAGATTATAAAATAATTTTCTTCTAATAAAACTAGAATGTGGAAAAGTTTGCAACATTTACAATAATTAAATGAAAGGAATTTAGAAACATTTATAATTAATTCTGTATTTGGAGTAATAATTTCATAACTGCTTTCAATAAGAAATGAAAACAAAAGTAATTCTTTTTTTTTTTTTTTTTTTTTTTTTTTTTTTTTGCTTTTTGGGTCACACCTGGCAATGCACAGGGGTTAATCCTGGCTCTGCACTCAGGAATTACCCCTGGCGGTGCTCAGGGGACCATATGGGATGCTGGGAATCGAACCCGGGTCGGCCGCGTGCAAGGCAAACACCCTACCCGCTGTGCTATCGCTCCAGCCCCCAACAAAAGTAATTCTTTAAGTGCTAGTGAGTAGAGAGGTGTTTCTAAAAAAGAAACACCTTTATATAGATCCCGACATAGTGCTGGCATAGTGTTTCATGTTGTGTAAACTATTTAATTAGCTTTTTTGTTTGTTTTAGTTTGGAGACAACAGACAATGTATGTTGGATACAACCTTAGGTTGGCTAATTACTCACACACATACACAAACACACAAATGTTTTGAATGGGTTGAAATTATCATGAAAATATAGGTACCCTCTGAGACTGTATGAGAGCTGTTCAGCTAGATAAAGAATAACTTTCTGTACAAGGAATCAGCTCCACTGTCAATTGGCAAAGATAATTATGAAGGAGATAGAGAAAATAAACTCATGCTTTTGTTTTCTGGGGGAATTCATTTGATTCATGTCCCTTAATTAAGTTTTGTTTCTTGAACATTCCAGAAAGTGTAAAAATGTACAAGGCTTAGAATTTATTCAGTTTAAGGGAGCTAATAAGTGGGTGAAAAGATAGGTCACTTGACCTATTGGATCTCATGAACAGGGTCTGAAAACCAAGGATGAGGGTAAATGCCTCAGGTTCTTCCTAAAGGTTATAACCAACCATATTAATCGCTACCTTGCATTTTCCTCATCATCAGGGAAAGTAGTGTCACCTAGTCCCAGGAATGGCCATTTCACAATTACACTTTAATCATGTGACACAAAGCCTTGTATTAGCGTAAGTATGCAGTATCAAGTTAGCATTTATCCATGATTATTTTGAAGATAGTTTGATAAGGTGTTATCATGCTAATTATCAGTTACACATTATTTAAAAAAATTTTTTTTGAATGTTGAGTTGGAACTCATTTTTTTCTTTCTATATCTAAAAACTTTTTGGAGGAGAGGGATTCTTTTAATCTCTAGTTATTGTTGTCATAATTTACTTTGGCATTCAGAGAGTCCCAGGTTTGACCAGTGGGAAAATTTTGACATAATCTCTTGTATTTTTGATAGGTATCATGAAATTTTCTAATTTTTAGAATTTATAAAATGATCAAGGCTTATCAGTTCTTATGATGCTTCTGTGCTAGAGTAAGACATTTTCCCCCCAAAAAAATGTTTTGATTCTATAAGTTTCATAGTTTTTAGAAATAAAAACTTGATTGCTAGGTATGCTTCTTGCTACTGATGCTTATTTTTATGATACTCTATAGATGACTATTTTTCCTTGTTTACAACCCAAGTTCCATTCCTTCGTCCCTTTCCAAAAAAGAGTAGAGATGAAGTCTACAAACCATGCATGGTTAGAGTTTCTCAATAACCAAGATTTGTCCTTTGCAGTTCACCAAGAACAAATACGTTTTGACTCAATCAAGGTTTTATTTTTTTTTAATTTGACTAAATGTAGAAACTCTTATTTATGCCCAATTTTAGGCAGAGAAGAGAAGAAAATTAATAAGAATTGATGCTTGTACATTTCATAAGTTTCCATTTATGTCCTCTTGAAAATGCATCAAATTTAGAGTAGCTAATATTTTAATGGTATTTTAAGACTGAAACAAGGAAGAGTAAGAAAGCATGCGATAGTCTGTGAAGTATACCAAAACTTTCCTCTCTAAGTAAATCTAAATGAATAGTATTTAAACCTATGCATCTTCTCTCAAAGACATTTCATAAATTGAATTATTTTACTTTGCCAGTCAGTTAATAGATGTCATTTGATGAAGGAGACAGAGATTAATTGACCTATCTACTTACTATTTCATCAATAAATACGTTAACACCTGAGAATAAAAATATTGCCTATAAATCTTGGTCACACTATTATTCAAATATTCATTCAATTTGTTAAAATAATTTTCTTATCACCATAATATGATCAGAGTGATTCATTGCTAATATTTCTTTACTTTATTAGCCTAATAATAAAACTCACAGTCAAGACAATCCAAGGGAAAATTGCGAGTAAAATGAAAACATTGTGCAATAATTCATGTCATCCTGTGCATCAACTCAAACAGTAGCTACTCATTGTATTTTATTCATCTTTCAATCTTTAATTCATAGATGAAATCTGAAAAAGGGCTGGGAAATAAACCAACATATCACAGTATTTTCAAGGAAAATCTGGAACTAAATTAAATTCATTCAGGAACTTGTTATTAATTAGATCATACATAAGTAGCATTGCTTTGATATATTGGAACATGCATAAGTATATGAGAGTTCCTTATGGATCCTTAGCTATGTAAGAAAATCCAGTCATAAGACTAGAAAAGCTTTGTTTATAACTTTTATGAACTAAGATATTATGGCCCAATTTTATATTGAATTATTATTTACAGGTAATTGCAATAGCATCAACAATAATTAACCTCAGGATATAAATGACTTTTCCATGACTACAAGCTTCATTTGCTGAAAGTTTAAGACTAACTCAGGTCTTCTTATTTCAAACTCTAGGTTATATATCCCTAATACTGGGTGACAAATTATTATATGACAGTCAAGTGATTTGTGGTATTTGTGGGTATAGTGACTGATTCCTAGAAGTTAGCCTTACAAAGATAGTAAACCTAGACTGGTATCTGAATAATTAATGGATTTTCTTAGAGAATGAGGGATGAAGAGACCCATGGGAAAAAGAGAAATGATAGGTAAAGGACTTATGGATATGCCAGCTTCTCAATTCATGAATATGCCAATGAAGGAAAAGAAGAGTAAGACTAATAGGACAGAAATTCAGGAAGTGTCAGTTCTGGATATGGTCTTGAGCATATGTCAATCAAACAAGAAAAATAATTCATTCTCAGTTCTGATTCTAAGAGAATGGCTGTCCAGCATTATGACCTCAGAGACTGAAGAATGGTAAGAGAACAAGGACATTGAAGATTTGAACATTTAAAATAGCAGCAATATAAATGAATTGCTTAAATTCTCTAGGAATCAATTTATGCATTTACTTTAAAACTGGATGTTAATGCCTTCCTGTAATATTTCTCAAGTTTCATGTGATACTTAAATGACATTTATTTTACTAAAAGGTTGTTCCTTTTCAGTGGTGCTTATAGTATGTCATTTCCATTATTATGGGGCTGGGTATTAATCAATTTTAAACAAACTTTTGGTAACAAAAAGATATCTCTAAGGCAACAGGACAAATATAAAATCTATACTCATTACTGGATTTTAAGATATGAATTTTAGGCCTTTAATTAATATGGACTTGACTATTGTTTGTTAATTTGTATTGATGTAGCTGTGTTAAATAGGTGTTTACATTGCTGAGATCATTCATCTGTTTCAGAAAACTTACTTTTTATTAGATAGGAAGCTGCTTTGTGAATTCTAAAATAATTTTAGCAGGACAACAAAGAACATATTTAATTATAAAACAATGCAAAATAACACATAATAGAGCATAAACTTGAATTCTAAATCACTGTCATCCCGTTGCTCATCGATTTGCTTGAGTGGGAACCAATAATGTCTCCATAGTGGGACTTGTTACTGTTTTTGGCATATCAAATATGCCACAAGTAGCTTGCCAGGCTTGGCCGTGTGGGCGAGATACTCTCGGTAGCTTGTGGGGCTCTCTGAGAGGGGCAGAAGAATCGAACCTGAGTCGGCTGTGTGCAAGGCAAACGCCCTATGCACTGTGCTATCACTCCAGCCCTTGAATTCTAAATAAAGAAAAAAATTCAGCACAATTGAAAAGTATCTGTCACTCAAAAAGGAAAGTAATTATGAACATTTGGGGATTACTCTGATTTCTTAATTATACAGTTCATAGCTATGGAACTCTAATTTTAAGGTCCATATGAATCTTTACCAGTAAGTAATCATTGTTCCCCATGTTACTGACTGACTCCTATAAAGAGTATGCAATTAATATGGGCATAACAACAGCCTACAAAAAATCTTAATATGCAATAAAATACACAAATCTTCTTCTTCCTCTCGGGGCCTTTACTCAATCTGGAGGCTCTCGTAAAACTAAGATTACTCAATATGCAGGCTCAGTTAAAACTCTCTGGACCTTTACTAAATCTGCTGGCTCTATTAAAACTAAGAGAAAGAACAAGTCTTCCTCTACCTCTCTGGACCTTTATTCAACCTGCAAGCTCTATTAAAAATTACTTGAATAAGGGCTGGAGCAATAGCACAGCGGGTAGGGCGTTTGCTTTGCACACAGCCGGCCCGGGTTTGATTCCCAGCATCCCATATGGTCTTCCAAGCACTGCAAGGAATAATTCCTAAGTGCAGAGCCAGGAGTAACCCCTGAATATTGCCAGGTGTGACCGAAAAGCAAAAAAAGAAATTACTTGAATAACTAGTCACTATACAGCTAGCTATTCAGGTAAGGGATATGGTAAGTCACCTAGATGCCCCTGTCCTTTCTGAATCTACAATATAGTGTATCCCCAATATGCTGACACCATAACGTGTGATGTCATGTATGTCTCTTACACAAACCCATTTCTTTCTATGCCTACCAATATGTTCTTAGTTTAGACTCATAAAATTTTGGTTCATATTAGTCAAACATTACCTCAAAGTCTATCTTTCAAGTTCAATCTATCCCATTCAGATTATTCTTTGCACTAACCTAGAGGAATTGTAGTAACTACCCTAGTCTACATATTCCTATTTTTATTGAATTTCCTCCCTACTCCCAGTTTGTCTCTAGGAAAATAAAATCATCTTTTGCATAACACCAGTACCTGTCATAATCTGTTCTACCTAATGCTTCTCCAAATGACACACAAAGGTTATCATAAGACAGATCTTGCCATTTAACAAATAGCACTGCAGGTTATTTTTACTCTGATGTCAGGTTACTGTCTGAATGATACTCAGGTAAGTAACCCAAGTGGAAATATTAGTAAGCAAGAAACTAAGGTAGCATAACATTAACACTTACATTATGATATTTTTATCTAAAAAGTAGGATAAAAATTAGACATATTATCCAAATTCACTGAAATAAACATTGTGATATCTATTATTTAATCAATCCTTACTACTACCAAGTATTACAAAAAACATTTTGCACTCAGTAATTATTTATCTTTGTAGGTGTACATACAGGTGACATTCAACCCTTATGTTGTATCACTTGTATGACTTGTCTTCCCCCTGATCTTTGATTCTCTCCAGTGGGCACCAGTAATGTCTCCATTTGTCCCTGTCATATGCTAGTGTAGCCCAATGATATCTGCTCGCACCAGGAACAGGAAGTGCCTCAAACTGTTCATTCAGAGTTTTGATGAAGAAGTCTGACCATCTTGTTGGTGGGCGGCCATGCGTCTTTTGACATCCCTTGGAATCCAGTCGCTAACAGCTCTAGTTCAATGGTCCTCTCTGAATCACATTACATGTCTGGCCTATCTGGTTTTTGATGTCTTGGCAAAAGAGACAGCGTCCCTGATTCTTGATTGTCGACGGAGGTCGGAAGTCCGGATTCCTTCTTTCACTCTTTGAGAGAGACGTAAATTATCCTAGCTAGCTCTTTCGATTCCTCTTTGGGATACCCGAATAGCATTCTCATCCTGTTTGCATAGGGCCCAGGTCTCTGAGGTGTATGTTAGTGCAGGAAGAATGGTGGCATCGAAAAGATGTGCCCAGAGTTGGAAATCCTTTGTCCTCTTAACCACTTCTTTGTGGCTCTTGAAGGCTTTCCATGCTGTTCTCTTCCTCCTGCGCAGTTCTGGCACCAAGTCATTCCTCATGTTGAGTTCTCGACCCAGGTACACATAGCTGCTGCATTCGGAGATGTTCGTTCCATTGAGAGAAAATGGAGTGTCAGGGACTAGTTCATTTTTCATGAGCATCATCTTGTTGAGGTTCAGCTGCAGTCCGACCTTTCCACACTCAAGGTCGAAGTTGGCCAGCATTTGTGCCAGCATTTAACCCCTATGTTAAATAAGAAAAAAAATTCCAAGAACCAGAATCACAATCAAATAGCTAAAACATATAAGAAGTACAGACATCTAATCTCTAAAACACTGTATTTGTCAATATCTTGAGCGATAGCACAGCGGTTGGGCGTTCGCCTTTCACACGGCCGACCTGAGTTGATTCCTCTGCCCCTCTCGGAGAGCCCGGCAAGCTACTGAGAGTGTGGAGCCCGCACGGCAGAGCCTGGCAAGCTACCCGTGCGAATTGGATATGCCAAAAACTATAAGTAACAATAAGTCTCTCAATGAGAGATGTTACTGGTGCCCTCTCGAACAAATCGATGAGCAACAGGATGACAGTGTTGAAAATAAGAAGGTGGAAAAATTTCAAATCTGGTAGAAAATAAAACACCTCATGTTAATAATTAGAAGTTGCTAATAAGGAATATCTAAAAATAAAAATTCCCATAGAATTAAAACTTTCTAGTTTCCTTGTGGGCACATTTACAATTCAAGTGTTCCAAGTATCCCAGAGTTTCCAAAAGTATTGCTGACAAAAATGTTGCCTAAATTTATTTAAATACGTTTACATTTCCTATGTTATGTTTTTGAACTTGCTGAAATTATTGGATACATCATTTAGCTAGAGTATTTCTTGACATATGTATTAAATATCTTTTTGATTTGCTATTATTTGTTACTTTGATGAGAAAATTATTCTATTTATAAATCTACAGAAATAGTTTCTGGCATATAACATTTTTCTATCTTAAATTCAATTGATATGTTCTAAGAAGAATTTTGAATTAATCTTTGACATATATATCAAATTTTCACATTTAAGAGGAAATGGTACTATATTTTTATACTTCCTCTCAATGACTAATTATATTTTCTCTCACCTGAACAAAATTAATTGTCTTGGACACCTACATTCAATAATGTATGCACTATGTAAAAGAAAAGATTATAAATTTATTTTTACCACTTTCTAATTTATGTCTCTTGTCGGTATTCCTCTGCACCAGTATGTGGATGAACTTAAATTTCTCATTTGCATAAAACTTTGGGAATTTTTTTCCCAGGTAAAAAATAGCCCACTCACAAACCTGACTGAGTTCTACTTCTTAATATTTGTTTAAGATATTTGCCAAAACCCTCCTTCTATAGATTCTAGAAGTCTGGAACTCTTTGAGAAGTCTTTTGATGAACGTAATGAAGAAACTCTTTAAATTGCTAAAGTTTAAAAACATTACAGATCCACACTCATCTCTGTTTTGCAGAATAAGAGCAAGGATAAAGGCCTAGTAGGAGTACAGTACTGAAAGTCCCAAATTATTAATAATCGTTGCAACAAAATTCATTTGGGGCATGGTGTAGCTCACAAAGCTGGAAACATGCTTTGCACATGGAAAGCCCTAGATCTATTTCCCTGCTTCTCTGTGATCCTCCAAAAGTGACCATCCCTGCTGAGCCTAGAACCAGGAGAGTCTATTAGAATAACCAGGGTATTCTAAGGCAACAACCACTCAAAATTTCTTTCTTCTGTGAAAAATTTCAATAGTCACTAAAAATAATTGTTAGAATTTTCCTTCTTTACATATAGGAAGTAAATTTTTGCAACTAGGTAAATATAAAATTGATAATCTAGAATTCCCAGATGTCTGTAAGAGATGTTGAGAAAAATACTAAAAATGTCAACGTGAGATTTTTATTACTGTTTTATTTTTCTATGTTAACTCCCATTTCTAGTTTGTTTTTTAATTAAAAATTAACTGCAGAAATGTTCAAAGGCTAATAGAAAGAAATGGAATGTACCTACCACTGGACTTGTCAAATATCTGATAAAAATGTTATATATTTTATACAAAAGCATGGATTGCTAAAGAAGATGCCTGAGATTTGCTCCAAACAATGCAAATAAAAAAGAAGAAAAAAAGTGAATGGGAGATAGATATATTTAACATATTATCCAGAACAAGTTTATTGTTTGTGATTCATTATTGTGTATACTTTGCTGTTGAATTATTTCACGGTAAAATGTATTTTAAGTTTTATATAATAAACAGTTCTATGTTTTTTTGCTTTCTAATATACCATAATATGTTTTAATAATAGTTTCATTTAATGGAATCCCAGGTAATTAACAAAAGGTAGTACACTACAATGTTACATTCCTTAATTTTTCTTTGCATTAATGTACTTTTACGTGACTTTGTTAATTCTTTAAAATGCAGAAATCTTTTCTAAATTTGCCTGTTACCTGTGTCATCAGTCACTCCACACTTTTCTGTATTGTTACAATTTTAGTCTATGTACAAAGTAAGTACCCAGTCTTTATACTGTTTTAGTTTTACTACATTTTATACACTTTAAAATGGTATATATTGTTTCTGCATTCTGGTTTCAATTTAAATAACGCTGTATCCTACCTTATGAAACTTAGCTTTTTTGTGAGTATAATTTACTTTTTTGGTTTCTGTTCTGGGGGAACATTTAATAGTGCTCAAGGCTTACTCCTGACTGCACCAAGGGATCAACCCTGGAGGTGCTCAGGTTGCCAAATGTGGTGGGCCAGCTACATGCAAAAGCAAGCACCTAATACCTGTGCTTTCTGTATGGCCCCTGAATAATTGTCTTTTAGAATTACCCTTTTTTTTTTTGCACATAAGGGGTCTAGTGCTTTCATTTTAACTTGTGCAGAATATTTCCTTTCCATATGGAGCTATCAGGTGGAGCAATAGCACAGCGGGTAGGACGTGCCATTGCACGTGGCCAACCTGGGTTTAATTCCTCCGCCCCTCTCGGAGAGTCTAAATTTATAAGTATAATTATAACATTATAATATCATATATATAATATATATGAAACCCCTATTTATTAGTCTTCCAGATTAGTTTCTAAATACCAAGGGTATTGATGTCATCTGTATGAACTTGAACCTATAATAAAACATACCTAAAGTCTTTGACATCATCTTTATGTTATAACTATTTGCAATGTAGTGTCCTGGATGTAAAGGATGCTTAGAAATCTATCACTGTCACTGTCACTATCATCACATTGCTCATTGATTTGTTCAAGTGGGCATCAGTAAAGTCTCTCATTGTGAGACTTATTGTTACTGTTTTGGGCATATCCAATACGTCATGGGTAGCTTGTCAGGCTCTGCTGTGGGGACGAGATGCTCTTGCTAGTTGCCGGGCTCTCCAAGAGGGGTGGAGGAATCGAACACGGGTTGTTTTGATAGAAAAAAAAAGTGCTGACAAGTCATAGAAACCTCTTTTCTTCTCCTACACTAAGCTGTCTTTCAATAGTAAATAAGACACCTAACTTCCAATACTGTTCCCTTTTCTAACAGCTCACTCTATTTTTTTGTGAAGTTTATTAAACAGATATTTTTCTCAGTGTAATTTTAGTTGTTTTGCTTTGATTAGAGTAGTGGAATGACAAGAAGGACAAGAATATTCCATACCTCTCTTTACAAACAAGATGACATCCTGGATTTAGAGGCCTCTGAAGAAATTAAGAAACAGTGACCAAAATACAGAAAGAGCCCACAGAATAGGAAAGAATATTTACCCAATACCCATCTGATAAGGGATTAATATCAAGCATATACAAGAACCTAGTAGAAGTGTATAAGGAAAAAAACCTCCAACCCCATCAAAAAATGGGGAGAAGAAATGAACAGAAGTTTCGACAAAAAAGAAATGCAAATGGCCAAAAGGCACATGAAAAAAATGTTCCACATCCTTAGTCATCAGGGAGATGCAAATCAAAACACCAATGAGATATCATCTCACAACACAGAGACTTGAACACATTCAAAAGAACAAATGCAAACCAATGCTGATGTGGATGTGGGGGAAACGGGTCGCTCTTTCACTGTTGGTGGGAATGCCAACTGGCCCAGCCTTTCTGGAAAACAATGTGGACAGTTCTGCAAAAACTAGAAATTGAGCTTCCATATGATCCTGCAATACCACTTCTGGGAATATATCCCGAGGCTGCAAAAAAAGCACAGTAGAAATGACATCTGTACCTATACGTTCATTGCAGCACTGTTAACAATACCCAAAATCTGGAAACAACCCAAGTGCCCTAGAACAGATGACTGGCTAAAGAAACTTTGGTACATCTACACAATGGAATACTATGCAGCTGTTAGGAGAGAGGAAGTCAGGAAATTTTCTCATAAATGGATAAACCTGGAGAGTATCATGCTAAGTCAAATGAGTCAGAAAGAGAGGGACAGAGACAGAAGGACTGCACTCATTTGTGGAATATAGAATCACATCACATGAGGCTGACACCCAAGGACAAGGACAAAGACAAGGACAAGGGCCAGGAGGATTGCCCCATAGTTGCAAACCTGCTTCATAAGTGGAGGGAAGAAAGCAGATGGAATAGAGAAGGGATCACTAAGAAAATGATGGCTGGAGGAATCTGTCAGGATGGGAGATGTGTGCCGAAAGTAGATAATGGACCGAACATGATGACCTCTCAGTATCTGTGTTGAAAGCTATAAATGTCCAAAAGTAAAGAGAGAGTATGGGGAATATTGTCTGCCATGAAGGCAGGGGGAGTGTGGGAAAGAGGTGGGGTATTCTGGGGATATTGGTGGTGGGGAATGTACACTGGTGGAGAGATGTTGTTTGATCATTGAGAGATTGAAAACCAAACATGATAGCTTATAACTGTCTCACGATGATTCAATAAAATTGAAAATAAAAGATAGAATAACAAACTGAACCTTTTCCTTCAGTGGAAGTAGCTCAAGGAGTATCACATAAGCATTGATTTATAGTTAATGATAAAAGTAATTATCCATGGGCTTGTTGGATGATGTTTTCATGAAGTGTGTGAGGAACTCTATCATCTATTTTCTGTAAGAGATAATGTTCTCTTGAAAACACTCATGTTTGAATCCCCTGCCATAGAGGCAGGGTGGGGCAAAGGGGACAGGGTGGGGATGGTGGGAGGGATGCTGGGACTATTGGAGGTGGAAAATGGGCACTGGTGGAGGGATGGGTACTCGATCATTGTATGACTGAAACGGAAACGTAAGCATGAAAACCTGTATGTCTGTAACTTTGTCTCACAGTGATTCACTAATAAGAAAGAGAGAGAGAGAGAGAGAGAAGAAAGAAAGAAAGAAAGAAAGAAAGAAAGAAAGAAAGAAAGAAAGAAAGAAAGAAAGAAAGAAAGAAAGAAAGAAAGAAAGAAAGAAAGAAAGAAAGAAAGAAAGAAAGAGAGAGAGAGAAAGAAAGAAAGAGAGAAAGAAAGAAAGAAAGAAAGAAAGAAAGAAAGAAAGAAAGAAAGAAAGAAAGAAAGAAAGAAAGAAAGAAAGAAAGAAAGAAAGAAAGAAAGAAAGAAAGAAAGAGAAAAAAAGAAAGAAAGAAAGAAAGAAAACACCATGGACAATCAACTGAAATGGAACCAGTAAAATTAAAATTTGAATTGACAGAAATTTAGTACTGTTTCAAAGATTTAAAGCATCCTGTTTTTTTATCCTCTTGTCATAGAAATCTGTTTACTGTGCTGTTTTGAAGTCTCCAAAGCACTATCATAGGGATAAATAGTATTCTTTGTTCTCTAAACTACTCATGGAGACACAAAGGAACTCAAAAGAATGCTGGCCTCATCTGGTTTTGCCCAGAAACAGAAATTGGTTCCAAGTGCTCCCTCCAGGATTTTTCTCATTTCTTCAGAGTCTCACATGGACTTTAATTTGTTGTTCTTATTGATCCCTAATGGTTTGTGATGTACTGAATAGCATGTGCATTCCTAGACCTAGTTCATACAATAAACGGTAGAATATCATGGGTTGCCAAGCACAAGTAATAGGGGATCAGACAAAAGAAATTTTGAAAGACAAAAATACACATTGCCCTGAAGGGTCTTTTTCTGTTTCATTCTACATAAAATAAGGAGCTTGATTACTATTCCAAATAAATTGAATCTTTGTTAATGTTTCCAGCACATCTTATCAAATTTTATACAAATAATGAGTCTTTTCTTTGGGTCTATGAAATAAAATTAGTGACAAATATTTCCTAGAATTCATCCACTAGGTTTCTTTCTTTCTTTCTTTTTTTAATTCTGTTGTTGCTAGAATGAGCCACAAAACAAACAAACAAACAGAAGAAGCAAAAAAACCTGATTTACCCACAGTCTACTGTTAGTCCCTGGTAAAGGATTTATTTGAGTTTCAAACTCGAAGCATTAAATCTCCATTTCAAGTTGCAACTCCTATTTCCTCCATGTATGTTTAAAAGAAAACATGTAGCTGTTAGTAACTCTTTTTAGTATTAAATTTCCTACTTCATATCACCTACAACTTTTCCTTGGATTTGCTGTGTTGCATTTCCATATGGGTTCATACTGATATGTGGATATGTGAAGAAAATATAGCCAATTCACCCTGTACTATTTACTAGAAAATACCCTTTTAATCACTGCTTTGTAGTGATAGCACTACCATCACAAATACTGGATATTTGTGAACTGTCTTTTTAATTCCGTTGATCAATTTTTGTGACAATATTGCATGGTCTTATTTAATACCACTTTACCTGTTTTATTATTACCTGTCTTGCTTTATGAGTAAAATATTAGAAATTAGAGAAAATAGAACAATGATAGATCCTAAGAAAAGAGAAGAAACAATGAGACATGGAGAACAAGGCCTTGTGAAACAGAGTTAAGTTTGGAGTCAAGCAGATCTGAATTAAAGTTACATGATACCCGACAGTTGAAAAGTCAAGAAAGAAATTCTTCCCTGAGAGTTTAGACTGAAGGTAATTCTACCTATTATTGGATTTGGACTTGAAAGATGAAACAGGAACAGGGCAACTCCATTTTTGTTTTTGTTTTTTTCTTTTTGGGTCACACCCAGTGATGCTAAGGGTTAAGTCCTAGCTCTGCACTCAGGAATTACTCCTGGTAATGCTTGGGGGACCATATGGGATGCCGGGGATCGATCCCACATCAGCCGCATGCAAGGTAAAAGCCCTACCCTCTGTACTGTCTCTCCATCCCTGCAACTCCATTTTTTGAGTAGATGAGACTCCATTTTGTGCTGTTGGGCCCTATGTTTAAATATTAAGAAACACAAGTTACCAGCAAGTGCTCCTACCTGTCTCAATGCATGGCCATAGATAAGGGATTAATTGTGTTGAGAACACTGTACCCCCAAGAAATATAAGGAAATAATCTGTGCTAAGTGGTATGTGCTGAGGCCCTACTTGGTTTGAGAATATTCTACAACCAACAATGAATAAACAGAATTAACCACTGGATTTGCTTTCCTTAGATAAGAATGGGAATGGTAGAAATAGATAAGAATGGGAACTGTAGGAATGTGATGCAGGATTTGTTTGCCCTTGAAGTAAATGTAGGAGATATCATCCCAGTTCTCGGGGTTTCAAGCCCAGGGACTAGTTCCAGCTCAGGAACCTTCAGCTCCGAGTCCCTTGTGTATGAATGAGACTTTTTGTGGCATAAATCTTTGATAGGGTGGGGCATCTGGGTTTGACCCCCTCCCTCAGATGCTGGAGATTGGAGGAGGCAGACAGAGGAGTCTGTTTCCGGGTCTCGTTGAACCTAGAATTCAAGGTTGCAAAGTTCTGTTTACCTGGTTTTGTGGGGCTTCACTCATGTGTGAGGTTTGGCCACACAGTCTGGAGAGCGGCCTGAAGTGTGACGATGGCTGGGTAGTGGATGTAGTGGGGATCGGACAATGAGGTCGGCCCAGACACCCCACCCTACCCAAGCCAGATAAATAACTCACTGGCCGACCCCCACTACATTCACTACCCAGCCGCTGCCACACTCCAGGCCGCTCTCCGGACACACCACTACTGTCACTGTCATCCCGTTGCTCATCGATTTGTTTGAGCGGGCACCAGTAACGTCTCTCACTGAGAGACTTACTGTTACTGTTTTTGGCATATCCAATACGCACAGGTAGCTTGCCAGGCTCTGGCGCGCAGGCTCAATACTCTCGGTACTTGCTGGGCTCTTCGAGAGGGGCAGAGGAATTGAACTCTGGTAGGCCATGTGAAAGGCGAACGCCCAACAGCTGTGCTATCGCTCCAGCCATAAGACACTTAATACCCATTATTCCCGCACCATATTTGACGGGGTTCAAATATGGTGTGAACCATGGTAACACCTCTAAGAGCGATTGGAAGCCGCCCTAAAGCCTCCATCCCTCTCGGAGAGCCCAGCAAGCTACCGAGAGTATCCCACATGGCAGAGCCTAGCAAGCTGCACGTGGCGTATTCAATATGCCAACAACAGTAACAACAATCGGACTCTTAAAAAATCTCAGGGACAGGGACCCTGTGCTCCTAAAGACTTTGATTCCAGAGGTCTTCTAACACATTTTGGCACCCAAAGCAGCTTTTTACAGCAATGCACTGGGACTGTGAGCTGGGCTATGCAATTTTTGGCAGAATTTTCCCTGGTCTTTATACAGAATTCCAATGGAGATGTTACTGATGCCCACTCGAGCAAATCAATGAACAACAGAATGACAGTGCTACAGTACAGTGATACTGTACAAAGATGATATACCTCTATCAGCATTCTTATTATGGCCACTTTGCTAAACTTCCTATTACTGTAGCACTGTAGCACTGTCCTCTCATTGTTCATTCATATACTGTAGTGGGCACCTATAATATCTCCATTGAGAGACTTGTTGTTACTGTTTTTGGCATATTGAATATGCCATGGGTAGATTGCTAGGCTCTGCTGTGTGGGCAGGATACTCTAAGTAGCTTGCCGGGCTCTCTGAGAAGGATGGAGGAATCAAACCCCGATCAACCACGGGCAAGGCAAACACCCTACCCGCTGTGTCATCACTCCAGTCCTGCGCTATCACTCCAGTCCAAACTTCCTATTATATAGAATGAAAATAGTTTCCTAAGAAAAGTGCCGGCCACAGAGGCAGGTGGGGGTGGGGGAAGCAAAATAGGGACATTGATGGAACAGGAAATATGCACTTGTGAAGGGATGGGTGTTGGAACATTATATTACTGAAACCCAATCATGAATTATCTTGAAACTGTGTCTCACTATGATTCAATAAAAATTTTTTTTTAAAAAATTACTTCTAGCCACATCTATGTTTAACTTAATCATTAAAATGAACCCTAACTTATTCAAGCATTCATTATCTCATCCCTGTACTCTTAGGGTTTCATTAACTTATTAATCTGAGAAAATGTTGCATGACTAGGTTTTTTTAGACTTAACTGTTCACACAAATAAAAGATACTGAGAGCCTGATATCCATGGATTTATAGCTAATAGAGACTAAAAACATCATTGTCATAGACTAATAGAATTGGATTTAACCTTTCTGAAGTGAAATAATTTTCTTGTGCTTTCAGGTTATAGTTTTCCCTGAAAAAAAAAATTCTTGTAATCTGCTTCTAGTTTCCTACATCAGTTAAAAAAACTCAAAAATATTTTACTTTGTAGGAGCTAATTAAGTTCCTACAACTTGCAGGACATAAACTCATTTAAATTTAAGATTTTCTACCTTGAAACCTGCATTTAACTGTCATAGCATTAAAATAGCTGTACCTTAATAAAATGACAACCTGATAGCACAGTTATTGTTTCTTAAATGCAATAATGTGAAAGTCTCTGAATCAAGTGAAATAAACCTTGGGCTATAAAAGCACTAGCTATTTTCTCTCCTCGCTTTATTGCAATGTAAAAATTATTATCATTATACTTACTAACCTGAACAAATAAATATTCATTGAATGATCACACTTCCTTTTTATTAAGATTTCATAATAATAAAGACATCTAAATTTCCCTTTTACATTATCATCATATTAAACATCTCAGAAGAAAATGAAATGAACAATGTGATCAGAGCAATGAAGATTTAAAAAAAAAATCTACTTCAGAGAAAGAAGCTTATATTAGAAAATCACTTATATTTTCTGAGACATTTAAGACAAGCTTTATACATTTTTAAAATTTTCCTTTTGTTGCCATACCTTGACACACATTCTCTCTCTCTCTCTCTCTCTCTCTCTCTTTCTTTCTCTCTTTCTCTCTCTCTCTGTCTCCTCCCCCTTTCCTCCCTTAAGCCCTGAGACAGCAGGGTACCCAAAAAGAAACAAAATTTGGTTGATCGTCTCAGTTCTAAATATCTTATTTTTAAAATTCTATTTTCATGAATAATTATATAACTGCATGTGGTTTAATAAATAATGAAGAACTCCTTATATGATTTTATGGATTTCTTTTGGTGGTTCTATTTCATTAAGTAATAATTTGATATTAAGATGTCAGATCTTCCCAACCTGATCCACAAATTAATTGCAATATCATTAATATTCCCATCAAATTATGAAGGACATTAACAAACTTGTTCTAAATTTTGTATTAAAAGGCAAAAATCCGGAATAGTCAATATAATAGTTAAGAACCACAAAATTGGAACCTAAGAGATAGTATCGTGGGTAAGGCTGACACAGATTCAATCCCTGACATTCCTTATGGTTTTCTGAGCACTGAAAACAGTGAATCCTGAGTGCAGAGCTAAGAATAACTTCTGGGCATTGCTGGGTGTAACCCCAATATCAACAAACAAACAAACAAAGTATAAACCAATAAAATTGAAGGACTTGAAATAACCTACTTTCAGGACCTCAAGACTAAATAATCAAAACAAAGTGGTAATTGTGGAAAATAGACAAATAAATAATGAAACTGACTAAAGAAAATATAGGGGCTGGAGTTACAGCACAGCGGGTAGGGTATTTGTCTTGCATGCGGCCAACCTGGGTTCAATTCCCAGCATCCCATATAGTCCCCTGAACACCACCAGGAGTAATTCCTGAATGAAGAGCAGGGAGTAACCCCTGTGCATCACCAAACAGCAAAATAAATAAATAAATAAGTAAACTGAAAATTTACCTAACTAGATATAATCAACTTGTTTTTAGAAAGGAACAAAATATTCGATGGAATAAGACAGACTCTTCAACAAATGTGTCTGTGACAGCCAAAGATTCATTAACAAAAAATAAGTCTAGACACAGACTGGACACTCTTTACTTAACTGTGAAGCAAAGTAACTTTTCTGTAAATTAAAAAAAAACAAACTATAAAACCTCTAAAGAGTAACATAAAATATATTTTTTTTACTGTGTGACAAATTACAAATGATACCAAAGTCATTGTCAATGAAATGGAAAAAGGAAGTTATGCTTCACAAATTACATGGACTAAAGTATTAAGACTTCTGATAAATGATTGTTTCTCAAGCTAAAGAAAAATTTCCTGATCCAACAATAAGACAACAAATGATACAATCACAACAAAGACCCTTAAAAGTCACATACATGCACATATTTAGTATATATATGGATATATATGTTAATATATATGTGTATATATATATATTCAATGCTGCCTATTGGGGGCTCTTCCAGGGTCAGGAATCACAACACAATCACAACAAACAACAACAAACAATAAACAAACATCAAACAACAAACAACAACAAACAATCACAACAAAAACCCTTAAAAGACACATATACACACATATATAGTATATATGGATATATATATTTTGATATATATGTATATATATATATTTAATGCTGCCATACTGAGGGCTCTTCCAGGGTCAGGGGAATGAGGCCCATTTTTATTAACTGTGTTTGTCTTAATGAATATGCCACGGGTAGCTTGCCAGGCTCTGCCATGCAGGTGGCATGTTGGTTCGCTCTATGCCAGTTGGTACCATTGCCACCCCCTTGCCAAAATGAGGCAGTGAATGTCGAGAACATTATGAGACTGGAATGGGAAGGAATGGGAGTGAAGATAGATGGTCGGCAACTACACCACCTCTGCTTCGCTGGTGACATCATTCTAATAACACCAAACATTCGCCAAGCGGCACAAAGGCTGAATGACTTTGACCATGAGTGTGGAAAGGTCAGATTTCAGCTGAATCTCACGAAGACAATGTTCATAAGAAATGGATTAGTTCCTGATGTTCCATTTGCGCTCAATGGAACGAATATCTCCAAATGCAGCAGTTATGTGTACTTAGGTTGAGAACTCAACATAAAAGGAATGACCTGGCACCTGAGCTGCACAAGAGGAAGAGGGCAGTGTGGAACGCCTTCCAGAGCATCAAAGAAGTTGTTAAGAAGACAAAGAACCTCTGGCTTTGGGCACATCTTTTTGACTCCACCGTTCATCCTGCACTAACATATGCCTCAGAGACCTAGGCCCTACGAAAACAGGATGAGAATGCTATTTGGGTCTCCCAGCGAGGAATTGAAAGAGCTATGCTTGGAATATCACGCTTCACTCAAGTGGGAGAAGGAATCCGGAGTTCTGACCTCTGTGGACGATCTAGAATCAGGGATACTGTCTCATTTTCCAAGGTGTCAAAAATCAAATGGGCCAGGCACGTAATGCTATTTTGGAGATGACCACTGGAATAGAGCTGTTACCAACTGGATTCCACGTACGTCTAAAGAACACGTGGCCACCCACCTAAGAGATAGTCAGACTTCTTTCTCAAGGTCCTGAACAAACGGTCTGAGGCTCTTAATGTTCCTGGGGTGAGCAGACACCATTGGGCTACACTAGCATGTGACAGGGACAGATGGAGGTTTTACTGGCACCCGCTCGAGCAAATCCATGAGCAACGGGATGGCAAGTGATACAAGTGATGTGATACAAATTATATATATACATATATATATATATATATGTGTGTGTGTGTGTGTGTGTGTGTATGTGTGTGTAAATATTTTTATACAGATAGATGGATAGCAAGTACTGACACACATAGATAATCCATATCTTATATTATCAGAGAAATAAACACTAAGACAACCAGATGCCATCACATGTTCATTAGAATTTTCAAAGTTCAGAACCCTGGCACCAAATACTGCTGTATGTTTTCATACATTGCTGTCATAAAAATAAATAAAAAAAAGCAAAACTGCCATTTGAGAAAAAAATTGTAAGTTTCTTGCTAAAATCAGTAATACACTGAATTTCAAAAATATTTACACTTCTACTCTGGTTTTATAAAAGGTCTGGGATGTAAAAACTGAAATTTACTTCATCATCATTTTTCTGTCAGACTGATATTTCTTTAAATCGTCACTGACAAAACCAGAGCCACAGAGAGCCCCGGAGATTAAACAAATACTACCAAAACTAGGGAGAAAATAAACATAGGCTCTTTATTCAGAACTTATTACGGCCAAGTGAGTCAATCATTTGCATTTAACAGAGCAAAACAAGAAGTAGGAAAATTTTACAGTGGAGAAGGGGAGAGGCATAGGCTATGTTCTTATGGGAGGTTGCTCCCACAAAGTGAAAGCTAGCTTGCTAAAATCTGGGCGTTTTATGAGACTGGCTTAAAAAGTTTATCTAACGTCTCTAGTAAGCTTGGTGAAGTTGGGAGACAGGGAAGGTTGAGTTCTTTATCAAATTCTGAATATTTTGGAATGATTATTGATATTTTGGATTGATTTCAGACCTGGGGTATGGTTCCCTAAAATTCTGCTGAAGAGAGTGGGGGCTGGTAATGCTCTTTCAAATATGATCTGGACACTGGGCTGGAGCAATAGCACAGCGGGTAGGACGTTTGCCTTGCATGCGGCTTACCCGGGTTTGATTCCCAGCATCCCATATGGTCCCCTGAGCACCACCAGGGGTAATTCCCGAGTGCAGAGCCAGGAGTAACCCCTGTGTATAGCCGGGTGTGATCCAAAAAGAAAAAAATATATATATGATCTGGACAGTACCATTTATATGTTCAGGTTCTTAACCCTGGTCTGTCTTCCAGCCCTCCTTCATGCTCTCCCTCTTTTGTTCTTTTCTTTTATCTTTTCACCTATCCCTCTTTTTCTTTTCCTACCTTTCTTTCTTTCTTTCTTTCTTTCTTTCTTTCTTTCTTTCTTTCTTTCTTTCTTTCTTTCTTTCTTTCTTTCTTTCTTTCTTTCTTTCTTTCTTTCTTTCTTTCTCTTTCTTTTCTTGTTCCTTACATCTGTCCTCCCTTTCTTACTCTTCTTATTTCCATTTATTCCTCTTTGTCAGATTATCTAGCTGCCTCTTCCATAAACTGACAGTCCCCAGGCACTTCAAACCTTAGGTCTCATGGCAAAAATGCATATAAAATTATTGCTAAATCATTATTGTCGAACTTTTCTAAAATATAGCTCTGTAGCACTGTCTTCCCTTTGTTCATCAATTTGCTTGAGTGGGCACCAGTAACGTCTCCATTGTGAGACTTGTTGTTATTGTTTTTAATATATCTAAAACACCACGGATAGCTAGCCAGGTACTGCTGTGCAGATGCGATACTCTCAGTAGCTTGTCAGGCTCTCTGAAAGGGGCGGAGGAATTGAACCCGGGTCAGTCGCATGCAAGGCAAATGCACAACCCGCAGTGCTTTCACGCCAGTCCCACTAAAATATAATGTGAAATATGGGGGGAATGGGTGGTTCCTAGCTGCAAGAAAATAGAACAATATTTACAGAAGAGGTAAAGCATCAATTTTATGATTTTTACATATATAAAACATTTGCCAAAAATGTTGGCATATATTGGATATGCCAAAAACAGTAACAATAAGTCTCTCAATGAGAGACGTTACTGGTGCCCGCTCGAACAAATCAATGAGCAATGGGATGACAGTGACCGTGATAAAACATTTGCAAAAAAAAGGTAGTGCTTTAACCTTGGTGATAATCAGTTTTCTTTCCCCAAACACAGAGAATTTAGCAAGATAGAAACAATTGTGTATACTTTTAAACAATTTATTTTATTAAAAAAAAATTAAAGGAAAACAGAATAGTTCTGAACAAAATGGATCTGATGGGCTTCCCAAAGAGAAGCATAGAAGTGTTGTGTTGCTGGTAGGTAGACAAAAGAGAAAGAATAGTCCTTCCAGATGAAAGGTTTTCCGTGAAAGTGCTCAAACATTAAATATCCACCCAACTGAAAGGAAGGCAAAAACTATGGTGACCAAAAATGTGTATTTGCATTGAAACTATTCCTTGAGTCAGGATTTTAGAAGACTTATTTTCATGCTTAAGAACTGATTGTTGCTCTTCAGACATGCATCATACCTTTTCAAAAACTGAAAATTAATATGATTTAACATTTTCATATGAAACTTTCTAGAAGCAGAGTGAGAACATAATGTAAATCATAGTTATTTGTTGACAGTAATTCATTAGAAAATTGTGCAATACATCTTGACGCACTAAAGATCCAGATGAGACTAAATTTAGACATTACACTTACAAAGGGATTGTAAAGTTGGTTGCAGACTAAGAGACTTTCATTTATTCTTTATTGCTTTTTGGGTCACTTCTGGCAATGCACAGGGTCACTCCCTGCTCTGCACTCAGTAGACACTCCCTGAGGGTGCTCGGGGGAACATATGAGATGCTGGGAATCAAACCCGGGTTGGCTGCGTGCAAGACAAACACCATACCTGCTGTGCTATCACTCCAGACCTCTTTAATTCTTTAAAAAAATAATTAAGGGCTGAAAAGTTAGTACAGCAGGTACTTGCATGAGACCAACGCTGTTCAATATCGGCCATTGCATATGATCCGCTAAAAATCATCCAGGGTGATCTTCTAGCACAGATCTAGGACTAAGTCCTGAGCATATCTGAGAGAGAGTCAACTGCTCCCATACCCCGTGGATTAAAAAACAAACAAACAGAGAGTTTGGTACAGATACAACAAGTAATTAGGTATACAGAAGGAAGGATCCAAACTTACCAGCTTTCAACTTTCACAAATGGCAACCAATAGGTATCAGAAAATACAAATTGAAAATAAACAGAGTGTGTATTAAGGAAATTGGAGGTGGGAATGAATAATGTGGTCATTAATTTTGCACAGATTATAGTTTCTTGGGACATCTGTTTGGAAATTCAGGTTTGATGTTAAGAAAAGAAAACAAGAAATATATAATAGATATTTTAATCCGGTGCCACATATTTGGGAGTCTGAGATTGCAAATCAAGATTTATTTTGGTGGTGGGTGTGGGGGGCACACCTTGCAGTTCTAAGGGTTTTCTGTTGGTTCTGTGCACATAGATCATTTTTGGTGATGCTCACAGGACCATATGTGGTTCTCAGGACTAAACCCAGTTCTGAAGGCGAAACAAGTGTCCTCCACTCTGTACTATTACTCTGATCCTGAAGTTTTTAATTTAGATCAAAGATGACATTATCCAGGGTTCACAGAAGACTTGTCTGTAATTATGAGCATTAGTAAATCTGTAACAATGGAATTTCAAAATGTATTTTATCATAAGATACATAGTTATCAAAACCCCATGCCCTAATTAAAAATTAATTTAAATTCACAGTTTTATTATGTCTTCAATTGGATTTAGAAATATATAGTTATCTTAGGCTATGCATATATCTGAAACTAACACTAAAACTGAGCAATATTTGTTTTTGTAATTTTTCGCCATATTCCTCAAGTCTAAGAGAGACGTGTTATCTATGTTCAATGCATAAATCTCCTGATTTTCAAAAGTTTCCTGTTAAAAATAAAATTTTAGGATTTCCAAAAGATTTAAGCTATGAATATTTTTAAAGTGAGATTTTGAAAATGCTTGAAAAGAATCTTGACAATACTGTTTTTGAGATTGCCTCAAGTAAATGCATAATAATTGAGCAATAACTTGTCTGCTTCTTGCAAATGGAAAAAAGATAAATGCAATCATTTATAATACCTATGCCCGATAAGAATCTGTAGCTATATTATTTCCTAAGCCATCTAATTATCAGCATAGGAGAAAACCAATGTTCTCTCTGTTCTCTTCAGAAATAAAAATGCATTCATAGTATGATAACATCAGCTGGTAATGTCCCACACACTTTTATATTAAAGACCAGCAGAGAAAATGCATGAAGGTTTCCTTCAGGTGTTGACAGTTTAAACAACTGCCCCACCCCTGCACCAGAATGAACAAATTTAAAAATTATTTCTTTGCTCGATAAAGACTAGTGATATTATTAGACATTGCTCCAGTACCTAATCAATGACTTTCTCTAGTCTGGGTGAATTTTGAAAGTCATTTCTCTTGAGATTTATATATGAAACATTGCACTTAGCTTCATCTTTGAAAAATCTTTTAAAGGTGATAGGCTTAAAAGAGTAAAGATTATAATACAAAAATAGAGGTACATTTTGCAAGTGAGCAGTATTGAACAAGACAGAGAAGATTGGGATCATGTAATAAAGGTAAAAAAATGCAAGTTTAATTTAAAAGTTGTATTTTTCCAGGAAAGATAAAAATGGTTAGGGAAAAAAAGTGTGTTTTGTAAGTCACACTTAAAGTAAATGACTTTCTTCAAAGCAAATAGACCTGTTCTCATACTTAAAACTATAGACTATAAAAATATAAAACTATAAAAATAATCATTATGGTCCAGAGAGAAATCTCAATGTGAGATTGCTGAGAAGCTTTGGATGTTAAAAGTCCAAACTTCATTTCTAATACTGTGTGATTTCCCCAAACATATGAAGATCAACCCCTAAGCACCAACCACTGCCAGTGTGGACCAAAAGACAAAAAGAAAAGTATTTTAAATGTTAATTAAATTGAATTGTATCTAGAAGCTATAAACATTAATTTATTAAACAAATAAATGAATGATTAATTTGGAGTTTGGTAAAGAATGAGACTTATTTTCAATTTTTTTTCTAAAATGCTAACCCTTTTACCAAATGAGGACAAGTATTTAAGCACATATCCATGCATTTTTCATAAATTTAGAATTTTTTCTAGGATGAGTAATTAAAGCTCATAATTTTTTGAAAGAAGTATGAAGTAGGATAACAGGAACTTGAGTTATTCTAGTATAAAAAAGTATGAGACTAGGGTTCTAAATGTAAATTTGAAGTTATAGTACTTAGTATTATGGATTTGGCAAGAACCAGCACACATGTAAACAAAGAAATAAAAATAGCAAAATTTAGTGCACCAGAATACTGTCTGTCTGTAGCACTGTCATCCCATTGATCATCAATGTGTTTGAGTGGGCACTAGTAACGTCTCCATCGTGAGACATGTTACTGTTTTTTTTTTCTTTTTGAGTCACACCCAGCAATGCACAGGAGTTATTCCTGGCTCATACACTCAGGAATTACCCCTGGCGGTGCTCAGGGGACCATATGGGATGCTGGGAATCGAACGTGGGTCGGCCGCGTGCAAGGCAAACGCCCTACCCGCATTGCCCCAGTCCCCGAGACATGTTACTGTTTTTGGCATATCGAATATGCCACAGGTAGCTTGCCAGGCTCTGCCGTGTGGGCAGGATACTCTCTTGGCAGCTTGCCACAAATTACTTTTGTTTTGGGGGCAGGTGATGAAGTTTTAAATGGGTAATATTAAAGAGTAGTATGAGTCTGGGGGCGTACGAGGATGATTTAGACAAGGAAACAATAAATATATGTTTGACTCTCTGTATGAACAGGACTGCCTTAATTATAATTGAGAGTTCTAACATACCCAGAGTGAATAAATTGTGTTGAACCAGTAGAGTGCTGATTTTGCCAACACTCTATACCCAAATAGTGTTGATTTCCTTAACATTAAATCTGAGTACTGGAATATATAGCTTCAATAAGCTACAAAATTAATACCTTCTTATCTCAACATAATATCTTTGGAATCACCTAGCAGATAAAATTAATTAGGAGGTAGAGTGGGAAGGCTACTTTTTTTACTATATTATTATTGAATCACCGTGAAATACAGTTACAAGCATTCGTGTTTGAGTTTCAATAATACAATGACCAAACACCCATTTCTCTACCAGTGCAAATTCTCCACCACCAATGTCCCCAGTATAGCCCCCTTCTCTATTCCAACTGCCTTATCCCCCAGTTCATGAGACAGGTGGGAAGGCTACCTTAATGCCCAGTCAGTTTTAGTCCATAAAATTCTATTTGCAATGTACCATTTTAGGCACTGTATTTACACTAATGAAAAATAAAAATTCAAACCAGCAAAGTACTTTCTACTATAGAACTCATGCAATTAATAGAGTTAGGGAAATATGTAGAGAAATATTCTCTGGAGTTCAAACAGCAGGTCAGAGCAATAGCACAGCAGGTAAGACTATTGCCTTGCATGCAGTTGACCTGGGTTTCGTGCCCTGCACCCATATTTTCCCTGAGCCTGCCAGGAGCGATTGCAGAGCACAGAGCCTGGAGTAAACCACAAGCACTACCTGGTGTGGGAACCTCTGGCCCCCAGCCCCCACAATTTTTTGAGCAGATTTAGTACATTTCCAGACATTGAACTTCAGATTCTTGTCTTGTTACAAGTACAAGAACAACTTATTACCTTCCACACACATAAAACATGGAACTCAGATACATTCAAAAACTCATAGGGAAATAATAATTTGTAAAAGTTGGTCACGTAGATAGCCATGAAGCAAATCCCAATCCCAAATGAGCTGTAGCATATGAACTGTTTAGTCTTGCTGTTCTTGAAATTTGACAAATTTAATAATAGGCAACAATTAAAAGCCATATACTTATTTTTAAAAATATCCTAATAAGCTTCCATGTTAAAAAATCCTGAAAAAAAAAATCCTGAACAGGACTGGAGGGGTTTATAGTGGATAGGGTGTTTGCCTTGCAAGTTTTTTTCCCAGGCAGCCCTTATGGTTCCCAAGAACCACCAGAAGTAACTCCTCAGCACAGAGTAATCCCTGAGCATGGCAGGGTGTGCCCCTCTCCCCCCCCAAAAAAAAATCACATTAGAAAGGACTGAAGAGGGAGGGACATGAGAGAACGGTATCTCTCTCTGCACTAAGATCAGAAACTTGAGCAATATTATAATCCTGTCACCTAATCTATATTTATAAAGATATATATATAGAAAGATATATAGTATAGAGATATATAATATTGCCTTAAATGTACATGTTAATAATATAGACTAGATATTAATAAGTAAAATATTAATCTTAATAGTTCTAAAAAAATAAAGTAGAATGATTATCCAGACAAGGTAAAGGAATAACAAATGTAATAAGCAAAAACATAAAATAATAAAAGAGAAAAATCAAGCAGTGCTTACTGCATACAATCTATAAAAATCACCTTGCTAGGTGAAAAATGTAATATCTATTGATAATCAATGAAAAACTGGTTATTATTTCATGACATAATGTTTTTGTCAAAATATTAAAATCTCACTGTTGGTTATGAGTTCATAAAAATACTGAAGCAATATTTACTTAATATACCATAAATAAAATTTAAATGTTAGCCATATTGAGGAGTAACATTTTATTTTTCTTAAATATTTGGTGTGGTTTGAAGAGCAGTACCCTTCATATTTAGTAGCATGCTACATCTTATGAATGCCTCAGGGAAATATGTTCCTTTCTAAATTAAACTTCTAACATTTTATGCTTAGACCTTAATCATAATGAAATTTTTCCAACAGTTCTTTAATGTGAAGGTTTTCACTAGCTTCACTTCACCCTTTTGTAACCATATTCCCTCATTTCCATAAATTGACCTTCATTAAGATTCTCTGAGTGATATCTGTAGTCATTCAAAACGTATCAGTGTCATGATACCACCACAGTCAGCTATTTCTTCTGTAACTCCCTTTACAATCTATTTTCCTTTTAAATATATATATTTTTTTACAAAATATGGCAAAAGTTTCAGTCATACTGCTCACATATTATTCACTGCTCATTTCTACCATGGTGTTTGAATGTTTTAAGCTGTTGCTGTATGTCATTCCTAAGACATCTGTTAAACTTCATTGTGGTACTTCTGCCACATTTCTTCTCAAACTTGGCAAAACAGTTTTAAGGATTCCTGTTGATATTTTGTTTGTTTAGCTTTCTTTTTTGACTTATTTGTTTTTGCTCAATATGACATAAAACCTGAACTGTTTCTTCTGAATAAAATCTTAAATTTGCCTGGAGACAGTGCAGCAGATAGGGCGCTAGCCCTGCCCGAGGCCAACACAGGTTCGATCCCCGAACCTTGTGTGATACCCGGAGTTTCACCAGGAGTGATCTCAGACTGCAAAGCCACGATCAGTCCTGAGCACTGCCAAGTGTGACCCCCCAAAACAAAAAAACACATCTGAAATTTCTGTTTTATAAATGCCTTCAGTCCAAAATTGAAGAAAAATAATAAAAAAAAAAACTTTCTGTTTTCTTGTGATGATATACAGCTTTCTATTCTGCAATTTATTTTATTTAAAAAATAAATTATATAATATATAAAGAATGAGTCCTGAGTGAAATTCAATGTAAAAGACATTAAAGTGACTTCACCATGTTTTAGAACTCAGAAGACGTTGAAAGAGCAGTTGTCAATCTTGTCTTTCTTTTTTCTCTGTTATTTTTTTTTCTTTCCCCTGGCTCCTGTCTGCTTTGTTTTTATGTCATGTTTAAATCTTCTGATCAATCCCATATATCACTTTTAGGATTTCAACTTTTGTTTCTTTCATGCATTTTTTCCCTCTGTTATTTTTCCTTGTGATCATTAAGTTTTTAAATGTCTATTTTACCCCAGACAAAAAGAGGTAACACAACTACACAAATTGGTACTCTGTGTGTGAACTAAAAACAGATGCTCAGTGGCTGATTACTGACTTAAAAAAATGACATGCCACACTATTGCTAAATCAAAATATATAAATATTTCAGTTAATGATTATGTCTATATATATTGACTTTAAACTGTGTCAGTGGTGGGATTGATATTTTTTATTCCTGTCATAAAGATTGAAGCTAATATATATGTGATCAGTACAAAGCAAAGAGCAGATCTTCACTATGGCTACTAAAGTTTAAAAAATCTATATAGTTCATCTTAAAGACTAAAAACATTGGAAAAACTCAAATAATACTGATAAAAGAAGAAAAAGCACAAACTGCATGGACACAAATATAGCACACAGATTGCTGGTAATATTATATGATATGTGTGACTAAAATAGTCCATAAGCATTCTGAAATATATTGAGTAAGAAGGTTTATAAACAAAATTTCAAATTTCTGGTTACCAAACTTCTCAAAATAAAACTAAAGGAAAGGAATTATCTGAAAGGAGTATCATGATCATTTCAATGTTATTGAAGTAGCATTGCTTAATAACATTATATGCTCCAGGTATGCATTACTGGAAATCAATGTGTATATGCTGCATTAGTTCCTTAATTTTTTAAAAGTTATAGATGCTTAAAATTATCTTTAAATAAAGAACTAGAAAAGAAGCCTTATTCTACTGTATTCTTCTGAAAAAACATGCAGGGAGAAAATTGAAACTCTCAAAACAAATGTTCAACACAAAATGTAAACATTTTCACATATTTTAAACCCACTTTAATAGGCACACCAAAGTTTGAAAAAGAAGTAAGACAAAGGCTAAAAAATTTTTCCATATTCATGTAACAAATCAAAGCATACACAATTTTAGGATAAGAAAGTGGTACATCAAATCTCATTAAAACACATCAAAAATCACAATAAGTTTACATTTGTATGGAAAAAAATGTTGCTTTATCTAGAAAACTGGAAATAAAACTGCATTAACAGAATAAAATTGAGAAGAAATATAATATTTCTGTCTAGATCTATCACAATGAATTAGACTTTAATGTTTTAATAAAATAGGACAAAGACCAATTTAAAAATATCTTACAGCAAACTATGTGCTCTATTTAAATGATTGGAGTTTTTTGTTTTGTTTTGTTTTTGTCTTTTTGGGTCGAATCTAGTGATGCTCAGCGGTTACTCCTGGCTCTGCACTTGGAATTATGCCTGGTGGTGCTAAAGGGATAATATGGGATGCAGGGATCAATCAAGGTCCACCGCTTGCAAGGCAAATGCCCTACCCACTCTACTATCACTGCAGCCCCTTAAAGTATGTTTTTTAAATGATAACAAGATCTACCATCATCATCTTAGCAGTACTGCACTAAAAGCTCTAGCAAACATTACAACAAAAAGCAAATATTTACTGGATTCAAAGAAATAAATTTCAATATAATATTTAGAAAACCTAGAGAAAATCATTTGTCATGATGAATAAACCAGATTATATATGTAACTATGTATCTATTAATTTATATGCATGTGTACACATGCAGTGTGCATATAAAATAATAGCTCATTGATAATATATGTATTTACTCTAACACATACAGCCAACAAAATGTCATTTTTTGAAAAATAACAAATACAGTGTAATGAATTTTAAAGCAGGTACAAAAGAATTAATTTAAAATAATGCACAGTTCTTTAAGAAGAAAGCTATATAGTTTCATTTAGTAAGACTTATTAGTAGCTAACTATATTTAAGAATTCACTATATCCATCAATAGGAAAAAATAACAAATTTGTAATTAGATTCAATGTAGTACCTGCAAGAGCCATTTTGCTTTGTTTATTTGTTAGAACCTGAAAAATTATTCTGCAATTTATATTAAAAATTAATACATAAAAATTCACATATAGTAAAATTTTTATTTAAAACATAGGGGTTATTGCCTGGTAATCAATCATGCCAGGGTAATATTGACACACAAAATCAATGATAGACAATTTTCTACTTATTTTTAGAAATCAAAAATATGAAATATCTATTACTGTAGATAAATTAAAAATTGTTCATCAGCTCTTTAACAAATGGCTCTAGGACAATTGATTATCAGTTGTTATACAAAAGTCAATGAAAGTATTCCTCACAAAAATTCAATCATGATAACCTTGCCAAGTGATGCAAGGTGAGAAAAAGAAAGCTACATTTGTAAAAGATATTATAGGAGGATATAGCTATTATTTTGTTAGGGAATTATTTCAGAAACAAGTCATAAAACAAATAAACCACAAGGGGGATATAAAGCTCATAGGAACTAAATTTTAAAAGCATATTCATCAAAATTCAGATTACATAAATTAAATTATATTGGAATTTAGAGAAATAACTGATCTTCAAAGTCAAGTGGTATAAAACCAACATAGACTCTGGATAGGTATATAGAGTAAAATTTAGTTAGACTGGATGAGAAATTCATGCTTATCATGCTATGTTTAGAGTTAGGTCATTTGAATTTGAATTTCTACCCTTAGTTATAACCAAAGGTCAGCTCTTTAATGCTAAACCACAGGTTTCAATCTGCCAAAATGGAAGGACGTTAGTCTTCAAATAGGTTTTCTATTCTGCTAACAGAGTTAGTTAATAATGGAACAAACAACTATGGATTGCTTCTCTGTGCCAGGAAATGTACCTGTATAAGCTAATTTAGTCTCCACAATTACCCTCTGTTGTTCTATAAATATGCACATTCAGGCTTTCTAAACAAGAGAAATGCTTATCTGAGATCACATAGCTAATGAGTGTCAAATGAAAGACTCACTCAGATAATCTGATCCTAGATCCTGAATATTTACTCTAAATTAATCCACATTCTCATATCTGTAGGTAGTTTTATTGGATTGCACGTGGATTTTGAAACACACAGATATAAATGACACATTATTTTCCAAACATCCCTTCAAAATCTATATTATTTTTAATCTTTACAACTAAAAAGCGTGTGTTATACTTCAACAGTTGAAAGTAAAAATTACTCAAATTTACATCATAAAGGAAACACTATTTTTGTTCAAATCTTTATTCAAGGTCAGGATATTTTAGTAACTTCTTTGTGTCCATTCTTTCACTTACTTCTGAAGGTCAGCGACTGAACCTTATTGACTTTTTCATACAACATGATTAATGGATACTAGTCTCTAAAGAATTCTTTATATTTGTATAATGGATTCATGATTACATGAAATAAAGCTATAGCACTGAGGGTAGGGCGTTTGCCTTACACGTGGCAGACCGGGTTTGATTCCTCTGTCCCTCTCGGAGAGCCCGGCAAACTACCGAGAGTATCCCACCCACATGGCAGAGCCTGGCAAGCTACCTGTGGCATACTCAATATGCCAAAAACAGTAACAAGTTTCACAATGGAGACATTACTGGTGCCCACTAGAGCAAATCTATGAACAAAGGAACAGCAGTGCTACGACAGTGCTACAGTGCTACATGTAATGGATTACAGATACCTAGACTAGGTTGAGTATAACATGGGACTGTATCAGCTGTATTTTCTGATTGTTCTAATGAACAACTTTTTCAAAGTTTTTCTTATGTACCACTGTCATCCGGTTGTTCGTTGATTTACTCGAGCGGGCACCAGTAACACCTTTATTCCTCTCAGCCCTGAGATTTTAGCAGCCTCTCCTTACTTGTCTTTCCCAACGATTGGAGGCTCTTTCAGGGTCAGGGGAATGAGACCTATCATAACTGTTTTTGTCATATCGAATTCGCCACAGGTAGCTTGCCAGGCTCTGCCCGTGCCAGCAGGATACTCTCAGTAGCTTGCTGGGCTTTCCAAGAGGTATGTATATACTGTCATCCTGTTGATCATCAATTTGTTTGAGCAGGCCCAGTAGCGTCTTCATTCATCTTAGCCCTGAGATTTTAGCAGCCTCTTTTTATTCGTCCTACCCAACAGTGCCACATTAGAGGCTCTTCAGGGTCAGGGGAATGAGACCCACCATTATTAGTGTATTTGACATATGAATATGTCCTGGGGATCTTATCAGTCTCTCCCGTATGGGCAGTAAACTCTCGGTATTTTGCCAGGTTCTCCAAGAGGGAGAACTAGGCTATCAGATGTCAAGCGGCCACTATGCTTCTGGGAGCTTGGTTTTATAGTCTCTGGATGTTGGTGGTTGATGGGATTACAGGACGTGTCAGTGGCAGTTTCTGAGTGTGACTGCCTAGCTACTGGAAAATGGGGAATCTGGGTGGAAGAGGCTCATTCCTGATCTGAGCAGCCTTGGAGATGT